>NW_025136988.1:0-1199 GCF_004010195.1 Chiloscyllium plagiosum
TGGGCCATTTACCCCCCCTCTCTCTGGAGTATTTACTCTAGCTCTCTGGGGTATTTACCCACTCTATCTCTCTCTGGGGTATTTACCCCCTCTCTGGTGTATTTACCCCCTTTCTCTCTCAGGGGTATTTAACACCTCCTGCTGGGGTATTTACCCCTCTCTCTCTGGGGTATTTACATCCTCTCTCTGGGGTATTTACCCTCTCGCTGGGGTATTTATCCCCAATCTCTCGGGGGTATTTACCATATCTCTCAGGGGTATTTCCCCCCTCTCTGTCTGGGGTATTTACCCCCTCCCTCTGGGGTAGTTACCCCCTCCCTCTGGGGTATTTACCCCCTCTCTCTGGAGTATTTACTCTCTCTCTCTGGTGTATATACCCCCTCTCTCTGTCTGTGGTATTTACCCTCTCTTTGGGGTATTTGCCCCTCACTCTGGGATATTTACCCCTCTCTGGGGTATTTGCCCCTCACTCTGCCTGGGGTGTTTACCCCCTCTCTCTGTCTGGTGCATTTACCCTCTCTCTGGGGTATTTACACCCACTCTCTGGGGTATTTACCCTCTCTCTGGGGCATTTACCCCCTTTCTCTGTCAGGCATATTTACCCCCACCATCTCTCTCTCTCTGGGGTATTTACTCTCTCTCTTGGGGTATTTACCCCCTCTCTCTGGGGTATTTACCCTCTAGATCTCTGGGGTATTTACCCCCTCTTCCTCTCTGGGGTATTTACCCTCTAGCTCTCTCTGGAGTATTTATCCCCTCTACCTCTCTCTGGGGTATTTACCCTCTAGCTCTCTCTGGGGTATTTATCCCCTCTATGTCTCTCTGGTGTATTTATCCCCTCTATCTCTCTAGTGTATTTACCCCTCTAGGCCATTTACCCTCTCTCCCCCTCAGGGGTATTTACCCCCTCTCACTCTGGAGTATTTACTCTAGCTCTCTAGGGTATTTATCCCCTCTATCTCTCTCTCTGTGGGGTATTTACCCCCTCTGTTTGGGGTATTTACCCCCTTTCTCTCTCTGGGGTCTTTAACACATCTCTCGCTGGGGTATTTATCCCTCTCTCTCTGGGGTATTAACACTCTCTGGGGTATTTACTCTCTGTGGGTGTATTTACCCTCACTCTCACTATCGCTGGGGTATTTACCCCCTCTTTGGGGTATTTACCATCTCTCTGGGGTATTTATCCTCACTCTCGCTAT
>NW_025136989.1:0-1199 GCF_004010195.1 Chiloscyllium plagiosum
GAACAGCAGGAGGCCATTCAGCCCCTTCTCCAGACTGTTACACAGAAGGAACAGCAGAAGGCCATTCAGTCCCTTCTCCAGCCAGTTACACAGGGGAACAGCAGAAGGCCATTCAGCCCCTTCTCCAGCCTGTTACACAGGGGAACAGCATGTGGCCATTCAGCCTGTTCCCCAGACTGTTACGCAGGAGAAATAGCAGGAGGCCATTCAGCCCCTTCTCCAGCCTGTTACGTAAGGGAACAGCAGGAGGCCATTCAGCCCCTTCTCCAGCCTGTTACACAGGGGAACAGCAGGAGGCCATTCAGCCGCTTCCCCAGACTGTTGCACAGGGGAACAGCACGAGGCCATTCAGCCCCTTCTCCAGACTGTTGCACAGGGGATCGTCAGGTGGCCATTCAGCCCCTTCTCCAGCCTGTTACACAAGGGAACAGTACGAGGCCATTCATCCCCTTCTCCATCCTGTTACACAGGGGAACAGCAGGAGGCCATTCAGCCCCTTCTGCTGCCTGTTACACAGGGGGAACAGCAGGAGGCCATTCAGCCGCTTCTCCAGACTGTTGCACAGGGGATCGTCAGGAGGCCATTCAGCCCCTTCGCCAGCCTGTTACACAGTGGGACAGCAGGAGGCCATTTAGCCCCTTCTCCAGCCTGTTACACAGGGGAACAGCAGGAGGCCATTCAGCCCCTTCTCCAGCCTGTTACACAGGGGAACAGCAGGAGGCCATTCAGCCCCTTCTCCAGCCTGTTACACAGTGGAACAGCAGGAGGCCATTCAGCCCCTTCTCCAGCCTGTTACACAGTGGAAGAGCAGGAGGCCATTCAGCCCCTTCTCCAGCCTGTTACACAGAGGAACAGTAGGAGGCCATTCAGCCCCTTCTGCTGCCTGTTACACAGGGGAACAGCAGGAGGCCATTCAGTCCCTTCTCCAGCTTGTTACACAGGGAACAGCAGGAGGCCATTCAGCCCCCTTCTCCAGCCTGTTACACAGGGGAACATCAGGAGGCCATTCAGCCTCTTCTCCAGCCTGTTACACTGGGGAACGGCAGGAGGCCATTCGGCCTCTTCCCTCGACTTTTTCTCAGGGGAACAGCAGGAGGCCATTCAGCCCCTTCTCCAGCCTGTTACACAGGGGAACAGCAGGTGGCCATTCAGCCCCTTGTCCAGAATGTTACACAGGGGAACAGCAGGAGGCCATTCAC
>NW_025136990.1:0-1199 GCF_004010195.1 Chiloscyllium plagiosum
CAGGTAGGCCCTAATCACTGGGTGAGGGGTGGGCTATGGAGGAGAGTGGGCAGTGCGTTGGTTAGCACCAAAAAGACCAAGCGATCTCCCCCTGGGTCACCTCCCCCGCCCCCGTACCTCAGTCAGGGGATAGTGCCTGTGGGGGGGTAGGGTGGTAGGGAAGCTGAGGGGAGGGTGATAGTGAACCGTAGACTGGAGTCAATCCTCCTCAAACCTTTACCCATTGTTCACCCCATGTTGAGGGTTGAACGTTGTCATGACCCCCACCTTTGTAAGATAAAGGCCATTCAGCTTCTCAGGTCTGTTCAATCAGATCAATTCTGTCCTTGTGATGGAGGGAAGGTCATTGATGAAGCAGCTGAAGATGGTTGGGTCTAGGACACTATCCTGAGGGACTCCTGCAGAGCTGTCCTGGAGCTGGGATGACTGACCTCCAACAACCACAACCACCTTCCTCTGTGCCAGGGATGGCTCTAACCACCAAAGAGTTGGTCCTCTGATACCCATTGATTCAAGTTTTGCCAGGGCTCCTTGATGCCACATTCGGTCGAATCCAGCCTTGATATCAAGAGCTGTCTCTCTCCCCTCCCCCATGGAATCCAGCTCTTTTGTCCATGTTTGACCCAAGGCTGTAATGAGGTCAGGAGCTGAGTGACCCTGGGGGAACCCAAACTGGGTGTCACTGAGCAGGTTATTGCTGAGCAGGTGCTGCTTGATAGCCCTGTTCCTGACCCCTTCCATCACGTTACTGAGGATGGAGAGTAGACTGATGGGGTGGGAATGGGCTGGGTTGGATTTGTCCTGCTTTTTGTGTACAGGACGTACCTGGGCAGTTTTCCACATTGTCGGGCAGATGCCAGTGATGTAACTGGACTGGAACAGCTTGGCTAGGGGAGCAGGGAGTTCTGGAGCACAGGCCTTCTGTACTATGGCTGGATGGTTCCCAGTGATGGCAGGCTGCGTTGTTGTTCTGGGTACAGGAGAAGAGAAACAGGCCGAATGGTCTCTTTGCATTGTTCAGGGAAAGGCAGGTCCAGTTGGAGAAATTCCAGGAAATGTGAAGGAAAACTGTTTGATGCTGATTTTTATTCCTTCAGCTGGTGCTCCTGGTTTCCATGGTGATGGCCCAGACCCATGCACAATACTCGTAAGTGACTACTTCCTGTCACAATGGGGAGGAGGAATCATGGGAGGGGGAG
>NW_025136991.1:0-1199 GCF_004010195.1 Chiloscyllium plagiosum
CAAGAGCACTAACAGGGCGTGGATAGTTACGTGAGAGGGACAGGACTGGCAGCTTAATGTGTTTGTGCACCGGGGTTTCAGGAGGGACGGAGATGGTGGAAGGATGGGAAGGCCGTTGCATTTTTGATCATGTCGCGATCACAAAAGTGATCAGATAAAATAACAGATGGATCATCCATTGAGACTTTGCGGGTGGAGCTAAGAAATAAGAAAGGGATGGTGATATTATTGGGATTGTACAGGAGTTCACCAAATAGAAAACGGAGAATTAGAGAAACAAAAGTACGTAGAGAGACTGGGGAGACTTGCAGGCGCAATAGGATTGGCATAGTAGGAGATTGTAATTTTCTTAATATAGACTAGGACTGACAAAAAGTAAGGGTTAAGATGGGGTGAATCGATTAA
Source organism: Chiloscyllium plagiosum (assembly GCF_004010195.1). Taxonomy (NCBI): domain Eukaryota; kingdom Metazoa; phylum Chordata; class Chondrichthyes; order Orectolobiformes; family Hemiscylliidae; genus Chiloscyllium; species Chiloscyllium plagiosum. The sequence goes on from NW_025136991.1 coordinate 406, forward strand.
ACCCTTTCAGGAACGTTTCCCAAGCAATATGTAGAGTGCCCTACTCAGGAAGGGGAAAATTTAGATCTACTCTTGGGAACGAGAGCAGGACATGTGAGTGAGGTGACAGTGGGGGACCATTTTGGTACTAGTGATTAGTGTTGTGTTCATTTTAAAATAGTTATGGACAGGGACAAACTGGTCCACAGATGCAAGTTATAACTTGGGGAAAGGTGAATTGTGACAGAATGAGACAGGAGTTTGCAGAGGTTGATTGGAGTAGTTTGTTTACAGGCAAAGGGACTTCAGTCGGGTGGGAGGCCTTTAAAAGTGAGATGGCTAGAATTCAAGGTCTATATGTTCCTGCGAGGGTAGAGGGAAGGTTGGCAGGAAGAGGGTACTCTGGATGACAAGATATATTGAGGCACTAACCAGCAAAAAGGCACCTGGGAACAAGGGAATCCCTGGAGGTGTACACGAGTGAACGAGTTTTTTAAAGAAGGCAATCAGGAGGGAGAAAAGAGTGTATCAGATAGTCTTGGTTTAGAAGATTAGGGTGAATCCAAAGAGGTTAAGTATATTAAAGAAAAGAGAAGAGCTATGATTAGAATATGACCCCTCAAGGACCAAAGTGGGTATGTATACGTAGAACATATGTGGAGGTGGGTGAGGGTCTCAATGAGTACCTCTCCACTGTGTTTACGGTGAAGAAAGACATGACGACTTGGGAGCTTAGGGAAGTTCTTGGAGCTTTCTTGGGGATAGTCCATGTCACAGTAGACGAGGTGTAGGATGTATTAGTATGTATGAAGGTG
>NW_025136992.1:0-1199 GCF_004010195.1 Chiloscyllium plagiosum
TCACACAGGGTGGACAGTGCTGTGTGTTCCTATGGAGCAGACAGTGCTGTGTGTTCCCATAGAGTGGACAGTTGTGTGTGTTCCTATAGGGTGGACATTGCTGTATGTTCTCACAGGGTGGACAGTGCTGTGTGTTCCTATAGGGCGGACAGTGCTGTGTGTTCCCATATGGCGGACGGTGCTGTGTGTTCCTGTCGAGTGGACAGTGCTGTGCGTTCCTATAGGGTGGACAGTGCTGTGTGCTCCCATAGGGTGGATAGTGCTGTGTGTTTCTATCGGGTGGACTGTGCTGTGTATACCCATACGGTGGACGGTGCTGTGTGTTCCTATGGGGTGTATGGTGCTGTGTGTTCCCATAGCGTGGACGTTGCTGTGTGTTCCCATAGGGCGGACAGTGCTGTGTGTTCTTGTAAAGTGGACATTGCTGTGTGCTCCCACAGGATGGACAGTGCTGTGTGTTCCTATAGGGTGGACAGTACTGTGTGTTCCCATAGGGTGGACAGTGCTGTGTGTTCCTATAGATTAAACAGTGCTGTGTGTTCCCATAGGGTGGACAGTGCTGTGTGTTCCTATAGAGCAGACAGTTCTGTGTTCCTACAGGATGGACAGTGCTATGTGTTCCCATAGGGCGCACAGTGCTGTGTGTTCCTATAGGGTGGACAGTGCTGTGTGTTCTTGTAGAGTGGACATTGCTGTGTGCTCCCACAGGATGGACAGTGCTGTGTGTTCCTATAGGGTGGACAGTGCTGTGTGTTCACATAGGGTGGACATTGCTGTGTGTTTCTATAGGGCAGACAGTGCTGTGTGTTCCCATAGGGTGGACAGTGCTGTGTGTTCTTATAGAGTGGACAGTGCTGTGTGCTCCAACAGGGTGGACGGTGCTGTGTGTTCCTATAGCATGGACAATGCTGTGTGTTGCTATGGAGTGGACATTGCTGTGTGTTCCTATAGGGTGGACAGTGCTGTGTGTTCCTATAGGGTGGACATTGCTGTGTGCTCCCACAGGGTGGACAGTGCTGTGTGTTCCCATAGGGTGGATAGTGCTCTGTGTTCCTATGGAGTAGACATTGCTGTTTGTTCCCATAGGGTGGACAGTGCCATGTTCCCATGGAGTGGACATTGCTGTGTGTTCCTATAGGGTGGACGGTGCTGTGTGTTCCTAGAGAGTGGACATTGCTGTGTGTTCCTATAGGGTGGAC
>NW_025136993.1:0-1199 GCF_004010195.1 Chiloscyllium plagiosum
TATATGAATATGTGGTCCCAGCACCGACCCCTGTGGCATTCCACTCATCACAGTCCTCCAGTCCGACAAGCATCCTTCCACGAGTACCCTCTTTTTCCTATCATCAAGCCAATTTTGGACCTAATTGGCCAGGTCCCCCTCAATTCCATATGATCTAACCTTCCAGAGCAGAGTACCATGTGGAACCTTATTGAAGGCCCTACTGTAATCCATACAGACTATATATACAACCGTGCCCTTGCCAAAGTTACTGGTCACTTCATCAAAGCAGTCTAACAAAGCCATAATCCCCCATTCACAAGGCCCAGTCTTTCCAAATGCATGTATATCTTCTCCCTCAGAATCTTCTCAAGTAACTTACCTGCTACATATTTTAGGTTTACTGGTCTATAGTTGCCCGGTTTTTATTTGTAGCCCTTCTTGAATAACGGCACAGCATTCACTACCCTTCAATCCTCCAGGACTTCACCCGTTGGCTACCGCTGATGCAAAAGTACCAACCAGGGCCCCCGCTATTTCTTTCCTGTCCTCCTGCAGTGTTCCTGAATATACCTGGAAAGGACCAGGAGATTGAAAGAAATACTACAAAGTCTGAAAAATATGTCTATTTATGCGGAGTGGACTCGATGGGCCGAATGGCCTTAAATCAACTCCTATGTCTATGTCTTATGGTCTTATTTAGGTAAAACACTCAAGAGTGAGAAAGTGAGTTAACAATGGTTAACATAATAAATTAAAGTTTACATGAATCACAGGAAGTGACTTCAGAAGAATTCCAGACATTGTGGAATCCTGAGAATTCTCAGAAATTTACGATCCAGAAAAGGAGGGCCATGAAACGGGTAAGGAAATCAAAAAGCGAACATGCATGCAAACAAACAGGAATACAAAGACTGCATAAATCTATGTTCTATATTTCAAAGGAAAGAGAAAAGCAAAGTCAAATGTGGAAATCTGCAATCAGGAAAGACGAGATTATTATGGATAACAGGGAAATGGCCTAGCAAATAACCAATTACTTTCCATCTATCTTCATGGAGGAAGATCCAGAAAATCACCCAGAAATACAACGTCATTATATAAGACTTGTGGATCGAAAGACATAAAGTCAATTTATATTAGTAACAAGGCTCTACTTTAACATGCAGCTGGATTGAGCGTTGCTAACCTTGACAAACAAAATGTACTTCAAATCAAAA
>NW_025136994.1:0-1199 GCF_004010195.1 Chiloscyllium plagiosum
ACACTCCCTAAAACAGCATGCTCCCCTGAACAAAACACTCCCTAAAACAGCATGCTCCCCTGATCAACACGCTCACTAAAATAGCATGCTCCCCTGAACAACACGCTCCCTGAAACTGCATGCTCCCCTGAACAACACGCTCCCTGAAACAGCATGCTCCCCTGAAAAACACGCTCCCTAAAACAGCATGCTCCCCTGATCAACACGCTCCCTAAAACAGCATGCTCCCCTGAACAACACTCTCCCTAAAACAGCATGCTCCCCTGAACAACACACTCCCTGAAACAGCATGCTCCATGAACAACACGCTCCCTAAAACTACATGCTCCCCTGATCAACACGCTCCCTAAAACAGTATGCTCCCCTGAACAAGACGCTCCCTGAAACAGCATGCTCCCCTGATCAACAGGGTCCCTAAAACAGGATGCTCCCCTGAACAAAACGCTCCCTGAAACAGCATGCTCCCCTGATGAACAGGGTTCCGAAAACAGGACGCTCCCCTGAACAAAACACTCCCTAAAACTGCATGCTCCCCTGAACAACACGCTCCCTAAAACAGCATGCTCACCTGAACAACACGCTCCCTAAACCAGCATGCTGCCCTGAACAAAACACTCCCAAAAACAGCATGCTCCCCTGAACAAAACACTCCCTTAAACAGCATGCTCCCCTGATCAACACACTCCCTGAAACTGCATGCTCCCCTGAACAACACGCTCCCTGAAACTGCATGCTCCCCTAAACAACACGCTCCCTGAAACAACATGCTCCCCAGAACAACACGCTCCCGAAAACTGCATGCTCCCCTGATCAACACGCTCCCTAAAACAGCATGCTCCCCTGAACAACACTCTCCCTAAAACAGCATGCTCCCCTGAACTACTCACTCCCTGAAACAGCATGCTCCCCTGAACAACACGCTCCCTGAATCAGCATACTCCCCTGAGCAACACACTCCCTCAAACAGCATGCTCCCCTGAACAACACGCTCCCTGAAACAGCATGCTCCCCTGATCAACACGCTTCATCAAACAGCATGCTCCCCTGAACAACACACTCCCTAAAACAGCATGCTCCCGTGAACAACAAGCTCCCGAAAACAGCATGCTCCCTTGATCAACAGGGTCCCAAAAACAGGTCGCTCCCCTGAACAAAACGCTCCCTAAAACAGGATGCTCCCCTGAACAACACTCTTTCTA
>NW_025136995.1:0-1199 GCF_004010195.1 Chiloscyllium plagiosum
TCCTTTCCTGTAATGCCATCTTCTTTGTTTGATATGAATGTGTTTCCCTCTGGTTTGCTCCCCGACCATGATTAATAGCTTCGTAGTGCCAGCCTTATGCAGTTTCAGAACCAATGAATTTGTGCACCATGTAATATAGTTCACTTCCTATTGTATGACGCTTCATGCTGGACAAGACATTTGAATGGCTTTGACCCATGTCTTTGGAACTTGTTCAAAATAGAAGTTGCTGAAGAACTAAGCAAGTCTGGCAGCATCCTGTGGAGTGAAAGCAGAGTTAAACTTTCGGGTCCAGTGACCCTTTTACAAAGCTTCCAGTTTTTCCAGCAATGTTTGCATTTTAATTTCCAGTATCCATAGTTATTTGTTTAATTGAAAATCTGTGTTGTGCCTATTCATTTCTGGAGAAACTCAACATATGTGAAAGCATCCGCAGAGACAGAGAAACAGAGTTAACATTTCAAGTCCAGCGTGACTGGACTTCTTCAGAACTGAAAAAAATTTGAAACTGGGATTTTTAATCCATTGACAGAGGTGGGGGAATGAATGACAGGGGAAAGACAGTGTGGCAAAACGTAAGTGGGCTTTTAACTGTGGTGAACGAGAGAATAATGTAAATGGGACTTTAATTAAGGTGTGAGTAGTGGAAAGAGGTTCTCTCGATTGGGAGCAAGATAAAGAAGACACAGCTACAAAAGGGCACAGGGAGACCAGGAGGGAGAATGTGACCATGTGATATTACACAGACATGACCACAAATACGTTTTCACTGTCGAGATCATCACCCCTTCAGGAAAGGATTTCAGGTGTTTACATTCTTATTGGCACCAGTAAGAGTTTCATGCGGCCTTAGTATTGTACCATGGAGAAAAACTAAGTTTGGGCTGAGTGTTGTTTACCTCTCATTTTTAACACTGTGTCACATTTGCAGTTGATTATCTTTAAATGCTTGTTCTTGAAGTTAGTAACAGATGGACTGTAGGAGGTTGAGGGCTGACATTACAGAAGTGTATAAAATCCAGAGAGGCATGGTTAGGGTGAATAGCCAAGGGCTTTTCCATAGATTAGGGGATTTGAACATAGAGGACATAGCTTTAAGGTGGAAGGGGGAAGATATAAAATGGACAAAGGGTCAACCTTTTCACGGAGAGGGTGGATGCGTGTATGGAATCAGCTGCCAGGCGGAGAGTGGTCGATGC
>NW_025136996.1:0-1199 GCF_004010195.1 Chiloscyllium plagiosum
CTCATTCCTGAAGAAGGGCTCACGCCTGAAACGCCGATTCTCCTGCTCCTTGGATGCTGCCTGACCTGCTGTGCTTTTCCAGCAACACATTTTCAGCTAAAGGGATTAAGTTGCTTACTTCTGTTCTTCCTTTGTTCCTATACCATTTCTGTTCTGAATTGCTCCATTTAGTACAATAACGCAACATAATGAAAGAAGTTGTGCTTTCTCATAAATCTTTGCTTAATATAATTTTAAACTGTTTAACCCTCCATTTCCTCATGAAGAACATTCATCACTAACCAAAAGTATTGTCCATTGCTTTTCTACAGAAAGCTGCTTGTAACTGTACCACTAACTTTACTGGTACCAACTGTGAAAATGAAATTGACGTGTGTCAGACAGTTAGCTGTTTCTCAGGGGGAAACTGTTCCTCTTCCGGTTGTGAGTCCTGTCCCAGGGGATTGACAGGAAATGGCATACGTTGCACTGGTAACACACTTCTAAAGGTCATATTTCACAAAAGTTATGCAAAATGTGTATATCTATATATATATATATCTCAGGTAACTTCCTGCATATTTCCTAACAGACATAGATGAGTGTACGAGTGAAAACTCCTGTTCTCCAAATGCAACATGCACCAATATCGTGCAAAGTTATAACTGTGTCTGCAACTCAGGATTTTCAGGTATGGGAAACCAAATTATACAGTGTAATGACATAATCGGATTTTTGTACAATTACTTAGATTCCTTAAACAAATCTTAGTAAATTCATCAAGTTTTCAGCTCTGCTATTTTTTAAGTCACAAATTTCTTGGCAAAATATGAAGAAAACACATTAAATCATATGTGTAGGTCTTTCTTTTTCATGAAACAATTTGCTATTCCAATCAAAGTCAAATTTTCCCCGAGTGTCTCCAATTAACTGATTGGATGACTCCATTTAAAAGCTTATTTTGTCCAGGCGAATAAATAATTTACAAATCTATTCTTCCAGCATTTCATTAGAAGTAAAATAACTCAAGGAAAAGCTAATTCTTAAAGACACCCATCAACTTGATTGAGTTTTTTGAAGAAGTAACAAAGAGGATTGATGAGGGCAGTGGACGTGATTTATATAGACTTCAGTAAGTTGTTCGACAAGGTTCCCCATGGGATACTGGTGAGCAAGGTTAGATCACATGGAATAGAGGGAGAACTAGCAATTTGGATACA
>NW_025136997.1:0-1199 GCF_004010195.1 Chiloscyllium plagiosum
CACTTTGGAAGAAGGAACCAATGAATAGGAGCACATTAGGAAGGTCAGAGGGTGCGTCTCCACACATACTTGAATGTGAGTGGACAGGTTCATACACAATTTGGGAAAGCATAAGGGACTGTGAACATAACTCCTTGATTCATTGAGGCTCAGATTATAAGAGCTATGAGGAACTTTGTTGACGCCAAGATGGAATACTGTGTGTCGTTCTGGGAATCACATTACAGGAAGGATGTGACTGCACGGGAGGGTTTGCAGAGGAGATTCACCAGAATGTTCCCTGGGATGGAGCATATTAGCTATGGAGAGAGGCTGGATAAGCTTGAGTTGTTTAGTTTGGAGGAGACGAGGCTGAGGGGGACGTGGTCAGAAGCATAGGATTACGAGGAGCATGGACGGGGTGGATGGACAGCAGCTGTTCCTTTTAGTCAAAGGGGCACACTTTTAAAGTGAAGGGTTTGCGGTTTAATGAGGATTTGAGGATTGCTTTTCAGCCAGTGTGTATTGGGGTCTGAAGTGCACTTCTTGAGAGGGGAGATGTCATGGCAAACTCAAAACCATTAGAAAATACACGGTTGTGCACTTGAAAGGCCTTAAGATTCACGGCTCGGCGTATTGTGTCGGAACGTGGGCCTTATGTCGACCATGCTGTATTTCACATAGTGCAGAGACTTTGCTTCTGTGATTGTATGGCTGTAGAAGGCCAATCAGTGAGTACCTTAAAATAGGAATTGATAGCTTTCTGAAGAATGTCTTAACAAAGTTTATAAGACAGAACTTGTGATATTTTCTGAAAATATGTGAATGGCAAAATTAACAGAAAGAAATGTGCAGCTTTCTTACAGTTTGATGTCAGATAATTGAGGACCGGGAAATGGTAGAACTACGGAACAAAAGTTTCAGTTATGCCTTCACAGAGGAAAACAAAATAAAAAAGAAAACTTCCTAGTAATACTAGAGATCTTTAGTCTGGTGAGATAAAGGGAATATAATGAAATTAGCAATTAAACAGTTTAGAGAAAGTATCGGAATGAAATTAATGGATATGGACAAAGAGATTTACGAAATGGGAATCATGTTTGAGAAAGTGGCTTTTAGCAACATTATGGAGAAGGTATCAATGTAATGCGAGTGGAATCTCAGAAAGATTTTTGATAATGCCCCAGGCCTATTGTGCGAATTCGAATCCTGTGGGACTG
>NW_025136998.1:0-1199 GCF_004010195.1 Chiloscyllium plagiosum
TTTCAGATCGATACACTTGAATGATTTGCACAAGGTTCCAATTTGAAAAGAATTCTGCAATGTATTGAGCAGTACACTATCCTGATCTTCTCAGTGCCTATACTGAACAGATATCTCTCCTGGCTTTCTGGTGTCTGGGCTGGATCCGTCAGGTGGATTGACAACATGGCATAACAAACCATTACATTTGATCTGGAAATGTCTTCATTTTGTGTTCAAGCTCTTGTAATTGAATTTACACTCAATTAATGTTGCAGTCTGACCACGCACAATACATCATGTTGGTTAATAGCCAATACCTTGGCAGCAGCCAAAGCCTCTTCTTTCAGAAGCAGTCAGCCATTGCCTTTGTCTTCGGGTCTCCACATAGAAAGAAAGATGGCATCTCGGATGAAAGCCGTCCCCTTGATACACGGTTGAAAGCATCCTCCATCTTACCACTTCCCAACACCAAATATCCTCATGAAAATATACACTCTGTATAGACAGCGATGGGGCATTCATTCCAATTAAAATTTCCAATGTCTTAAGGGGCAAGAGTGAACGCTCCAGTATACACTGCACCACGACGTTTTCATATGGTAGGCTGATGGAGAAAACGCAGAGGCACGGGAGTAAGGGTGATTTCGCAGGTTGGATTAGAAACTGGCTTTCTGTAAGAATGCAGCGACTGGTGGATGACGGAAAATATTCGGCCTGAAGTCCAGTTACTTGTCGTGTGCCACATGAACCGGTTTTGGCACCACTGCTGTTTGCCATTTTTATAAATGATTGAACGTGGGCATAGTTGAATGGGCGAGTAAATTTGCAGTTGACACTGAAGTCGGGGAGTACTGGACTGTGAAGAAGAATGTTGCAAGTTACAGGAGGACTTGGATAAACTGCAGAATTTGACTCAGCTGTGGCAAATGGAGTTCAATGCAAGTAAATGCGAGGTGGTTAACTTTGGTTAGACTAATAGGAAGGCCGAGTACTGAGTCAATCGAAAGATTCTTGGTAGCGTGGATGTGCAGAGGGAGCTTAGAGTCCATGGACAAAGATCACAAAAAGTTGCCACCCAGGTTGATAGTGCTGTTCGCTGAAAATGTGTTGCTGGTAAAGCACAGCAGGTCAGGCAGCATCCAAGGAACAGGAGAATCGACGTTTCGGGCTGAAGGGCTTGTGACCGAAACGTCGATTCTCCTGTTCCTTGGATGCTG
>NW_025136999.1:0-1199 GCF_004010195.1 Chiloscyllium plagiosum
GCTCTTAGTTTACAGATCAATGCACTGGGGTGGGGTACATTGTCCTACTTGCTGGGAGTGTAACTGCTCCTGGATTACAGATCAATGCACTGGGTGGGTGAACGCAGTCCTACATGCTGGGACGTTATCTGCTACTGTTTTACAGATCAATACACTGGGGTGGTGTACATAGTCCTACATGGTGGAAGGGTGACTGTGCCTGGGATACAGAACAATGAACTGGGGCAGTGTACACAGTCCTACATACTGGGAGGGAAACTGCTCCTGGTTTACAGATCAATGCACTGGGGTGGTGTACACAGTCATACATGCTGGGTGGTTAACTGCTCCTGGTTTGCAGATCAATGCACTAGGGTGATGTACACTGTCCTATATGCTGGGAGGGTAATTGCTCCTGGATAACAGATCAAAGCACAAGGGTCGTGTACACACTCCTACATGCTGGGATGTTAACTGGTTCTGGTTTACTGATCAATGCAATGGGTTGGTGTACACAGCTCTACACGCTGTAATGGTAACTGGTTCTGGTTCACTGATCAATGCAATGGGGTGGTGTACACAGCTCTACATATTGGGAGGGAAACTGCTCTTAGTTTACAGATCAATGCACTGGGGTGGTGTACACAGTCCTACATGCTGGGTGGTTATCTGCCACTGGTTTACAGATCAATGCGCTGTGGTGGTGTACATTGTCCTAATTGCTGGGAGGGTAACTGCTCCTGGTTTACAGATCAATGCACTGGGGTGATGTACACCGTCCTACAAGCTGTGATGGTAACTGCTCCTGGATGACAGATCAATGCACTGGGTGGACGTATGCAGTCCTACATGCTGGGAGGTTATCTGCTTCTGGTTTACAGATCAATGCACTGGAGTGGTGTACACAGTGCTACATGCTGGAAGGGTAACTGCTCCTGGTTTGCAGATCAATGCACTGGGGTGGAGTGCACAGCTCTACATGCTGGGAGGGTAACTGCTCCTGGGTTACAGATCAATGCACTGTTGTGGTGTACAATATCCTAATGTTGGGAGGGTAACTGCTCCTGGTTCATTGATCAATGCACTAGAGTTATTTTCACAGTCCTACGTGCTGGGGTGTATCTGCTCCTTGTTTACCGATGAGTTCACTGGAGTGGTGTACAAAGCCTGTACATGATGGAGGGTAACTGCTATTGGTTTACAGATCAATGCACTGGGGT
>NW_025137000.1:0-1199 GCF_004010195.1 Chiloscyllium plagiosum
GCCTCCAAACCATTATCTTAAACTCCTCCTTAATCCCTCCTTGATATCCTCTTTTTTTTTTGTTGGATATCATTTCTCCAGGAAAGGAACCCAAAGATTCCTCTTCTCTTTGAGTCCTCCATTCAGGTTTGCTGCCCTTTACTTGTGAGGGATGCAGAGAGGGGGAATGAAGTGGGAGTGGACCTGGGACTGGGATCAAGCTCAGGAATCAGGTTTGTTCTCAAGACTTCAACACAACGACTTTGATCTTTACAAAAATTATTTAGAAGAAGTTTTGCCTCTTCCAGGACAGGCATCTACCTACAATACATGAACTACAGTGGTTCTAGAACACCGCTCACCACCATTTTCTCTAGGGTAACTAGGGATGGGCAGTAAATGCTGGTCGAGCCAGCGAAGCCTATGTTCTGCAAGTGAATGAAAACAAGTTTGATAATTTAAGGATCGTGCAGCAGTTGCTTTGCTCATTGGTTACCACACCTCACTAAATTGTTGTCTTACTTTGAAAATAATTGCTTTGTCACAGCCTATAGCAGAGCTGTGTCACATTTGTATTTATTCATTCACATGTGTTGGGCACTACTCATTAAGATGAGCAATATAATATACTGTAAATAAAGAGTTTACTGTATTGAGACAGTGAGAGACTTATTATAAGTTAAAGAGGTTTTGCCATCACCTTGAAGTGATGTCCCTTTAAGACTTCAACATGCAAGTACCATATATACTCAAGTAATTGTTGAAATTGTTTGACTACATTTTTAGGTTAACTTTATGGGGTTGATTATGATATGGATACTACTTTTGAGGGGCTGATATTCACCCCCGTCAAAATTCATACCGATCATTAGCAGAAGCCCAACAGAACTCATAACAAACAAAGAAAAAAAAGAATTTTAGTAATTAGGGTGGCACGGTGGCTCAGTGGTAAGCACTGCTGCCTCACAGCACTCGGAACCCAGGTTCGATTCCAGCCTCGGGCGACTGTCTGTGTGGAGTTTGCACATTCTCCCCGTGTCTGCGTGGGTTTCCTTCAGGTGCTCTGGTTTCCTTCCACAGTCCAAAGGTGTGTGGGTCAGGTGAATTGGCCATGCTAAATTGCCCGTAGTGTTAGGTGCATTCGTCAGAGGGAAATGGGACTGGGTGGGTTACCCTTCGGAGGGTCAGTGTTGACTGGTTGGGTCGAAGGGCCTGTTTCC
>NW_025137001.1:0-1199 GCF_004010195.1 Chiloscyllium plagiosum
TGGGCTGGGGTATTTGAGGCTGATGGGTGACCACACAGGGGTTTATAAAATCATGAGAGGCATGGATAGATTTAACAAAGAAGGGTTTTTCCCTGAGGTAGTGGAATTCACAACTGAACAGCCTCGCTTCAGGGTGAGAGGGGAAAGATACAAAAGGCAGAGCGTGATGCATGTATGCAATGAACTGCTAGAGGAAGTGGTGGAGACTAGTGCAATTATTGCATTTAAAAGGCATCTGGATGGGTATACGAACAGGAAGGGTTGAGGGGGTTTTGGGCCAAGTGTTGGCAAATAAGACGATATTATGGTAAGATATGTGGGTGGCGTGTACGAGTTGGACATCGAAGGCCCTGTTTCTGTGCTGTACATCTTTATGACTGTAAATGTTTTCCACTGTCCATTACCAGCCATACACATCACTGTTTCCCCTGTTTACCTTTGTCAGTTCTCCTCTCAAATACATATCAATGGCTTTGGTTGTTATTGTAGGATGTACTTTATGGTCACTTTAAAATTTTTCATCTCTTTGAATTCCACTATACTACAATTTCCCAGAGGATATCTCAGTGTGACATTACTCCTTCACTCAGCTTCATCACCCAATGATCGATCTGAGACAGTCACATCCCTGGCCATTTACACAATGTGTTGTTCAAAGATACACTGACAAAAAACATTCGGAGAGGAGTTCGGAGAATATAATTTTTGACAAAGATTGAAGTCTCCCAAAATTATCACAGTGCCTTTGCATTACACAGGAATTCACTGGAAAGTGTAACAGCGTTGAGCAATGAAATGCTGTTAGGCAGCCTAACAACTGTTCTTCTGCTTGTGTTTTTGACATATATTACTCATAATCTGAATTCAGGCTGATTCAGCTGCATCATCTGAGGCCAAAGTCTTTCTCTGTAATGCCTTTGTTACCCATTACTGTCAGGGTTACCCATCCTGCACTCCCTGAGACCCTCAAGGATGGGTACAATAGAATATTCATGTTCCACCTTTTGTTTCTCCTATAACCACATCTTTGTGGTAACCGAATATTATTTAATCTGTGTCACAAGTCTATTACCTTATTGCAGGTACTTTGTCCATTCCAAAGAAAGAATATTGAAACTAACTTTTTCCCAGAATGTTTTGTCACAGCCTAATTCACTGATGTACATTTATAGTTAAACTCTGTCCCTTCCTGTTCCTTT
>NW_025137002.1:0-1199 GCF_004010195.1 Chiloscyllium plagiosum
TTGTTGTTCCTGATTGACACCATCCATGCACCTCCGGGTTTGATTCAGACAGGAGGAGGATCCCACCACCGACCTCACAATGGGGTCCAGCTGATTGATGGCAGCTTCGGACCAATAGGAAAAGGTGGTGGGACTGGTGGACCAGGTGGAACCAGCTGGTCATCCAAACAATGGGAGTGAATGAGGGGTGTGGCCAGTTGGATGACACGTCACCAGTAACTCAGCCGATGCAGTGGCACGTGACTCGGCCATTGGTGAACGTGGGAGACGCAAACAGGGAAGGGGAGAGTGGCCTCAGAGACAGGGAGATAATGAGTTACTTTAGACTGGGAAGTTTTAATTACACTCTGTGTGCTTCGTAAGTCTGAATTAGAAATTCTTAATCCCGCGATTGCAGCAGATGGGAAAATGGCACTATCGGATATGTAAGTGCTGCTTCAAGCCCCAGCACTATCGGAGATGTTAGTGTTGCTTCAAGCCCAAGCACGATTGGATATGTAAGTGCTGCGTCAAGCCCCAACATTATCGGATATGTAAGTGTTGCTTCAAACATCAGCACTATCGGATATGTAATTGATACTTCAAGCCCCAGCACTATCGGATATGTAAGTGTTGCTTCAAGACCCAGCACTATCGGATATGTAAATGTTGCTTCAAGCCCCAGAACTATCGGATATGTAAGTGCTGCTTCAAGCCCCAGAACTATCGGATATGTTAAGTGCTGCTACTAGGCCCAACACTATTGGATATGTAAGTGCTGCTTCAAACCCCGTCACTATTGGATATGTAAGTGTTGCTCCAAACCCCAGCACTATCGGGATGTAAGTGTTGCTTCAAACCCCAGCACTATCGGATATGTAAGTGCTGCTTCAAACCCCATCACGATCGGATATGTAAATGCTGCTTCAAGCCCTAACACTATCGGATATGTAAGTTTTGCTTCAAACATCAGCACTATCGGTTATGTGAGTGCTGCTTTACGCCCCAGCACTATCGGATATGTAAGTGTTGCTTCAAGCCCCAGCACTATCGGATATGTAAGTTTTGCTTCAAACATCAGCACTATTGGATATGTAAGTGCTGCTTCAAGCCCTAACACTATCGGATATGTACGTGCTGCTTCAAGCCCTAGCACTCTCGTATATGTAATTGCTGCTTCAAACCCCAGCCCTATCGGATATGTAAGTGTTGCTTCAAGA
>NW_025137003.1:0-1199 GCF_004010195.1 Chiloscyllium plagiosum
GGCCCAGCTTGTCATGCCAACCAAATATCCTAAGTTAACCGAGTCACATTTGGCCCATATCCCTCTAAATCCTTCCTATTCATGTTCCTATCCAGATGCCTTTTAAATGTTGTCATTATCTGGTAGTTTGTTACACACATGCACCATCCTCTGCACGGAAATCTTGCTGGTCACGTCCCTTTTAAATCATTCCCCTCTCACCTCAAACATATGCCCTCTAGTTTTGGACTCCCCTACCCTGGGCAAAAGTGCTTGGGTATTTACCCTATCTATGCCCCTCATAAATATCCATAAGATCACCCCCATAGCCTCCAATTCTCCAGGGAAAATATCCCTGGCCTCTTCAGCCTCTCACTGTAGGTCACAAGCATGGCAACAGCCTTGTAAATCTTCTCCAACCACTTCCAAAGTTTCACAACCTCTTTGCTATAGCAGGGAGACCAGAACTGAACACAGTATTCCAAAAGTGGCCTAAACAATGTCTTATACAGCTGCAAAATGCAACACTCCTCATTTCTCTAAATTATCTCCATCTGCCACTCCTTGGCCCATTGGCCCACCTGAACAATTGTAATTTATAATGAACTCTCTTTCCTCTCTTATTCCCTCGAAGCTGAAAATCTCCATCCCACATACTCTCTTTCCATTTGCCGAACCTAATCCCTGTTGTACCTCATCCTGAACGTTCTGCTTCATGCTGACTAACAGGCCCACACTCAGGAGAGATCTAATTGAAACACACAGAATACTGAATGGCCTGGACACAGTGGACGTTGGGAAGATGTTTCCGTTGGTCGGAGAGACTCGGACCCGAGAGCACAGCCTCAGAGTAAAGAGAAGGCCTTTTAGAACATAGATAAACATCAACCTCTTCAGCCAGATAGTGGTGAATCTATGGAATTCATTGCCACAGAAGGTTGCAGAGCCGAGGTCACTGAGTATATTTAAGACTGAGACACATGTTCTTGAGTACCAAGGGGATCGAGGGTTATGGAGAGAAAGCAAGAGGATGGGATTGAGAAACCTATGAGTCACAATTGAATGGTATGAGCAGACTTGATGGGCTGAATGGCCTACTTTCTGCTCTTATGTCTTATAGTCTTTTGATGTCCTGGACACAGTAAGAGAACTGGGAACAGAAGTCGGCCATTTGGTCTTTGGAGCTTGCACCAGCATTGAACAGATCATAACTGGATATG
>NW_025137004.1:0-1199 GCF_004010195.1 Chiloscyllium plagiosum
ATGAAGACTTTATGCCTGAAACATCGAATCTCCAGCTCCTCGGATGCCGCCAGACTGGCTGTGGATTTTGTAGCATCACACTTTTTGACTCTGATCTCCAGCATCTGCTGTCTTCACTTTCTCCTACTGAAGGATTTGTACAGGTTAGGGGAGTGAGCAAAGATGTGGCAAATGGAGTATAACGTGGGCAAGTATGACATCATACACTTTGCCAGGAAGAATACTGGCATGGACTATTTTTTTAAATAGCGAGCAGGTTCAGAAGTCAAAAGTGCAAAAAGCCGAGGGAGTTCCAGTCCAGGAGTGTCGAAAGGTAATCTTACAGGTTGTCAATGGTTAGGAAGGCAAATACAATGATGGCATTTATTTCAAGAGGGCTTGAATATAAAAGCAAGGATGTACTTCTGAGGCTCTATAAGGCTTTAGTCAGGCCACATTTGGATTATTGTGCACAGTTTTGGGTCCCATATCTCAGGAAGGACGTACTGGCCCTGGAACGTTTTCCAAGGAGATTCACGAGAATGGTCCCAGGAATTAAAAGCTTAACATATGAAGGACATCTGAGGTTTCTGGGTCTATATATGATAGAGTTCAGAAGACGTTAGGAGGTCTACTCGAAACTTACAGGATACCGAATGGCCTGAACAGAGTGGATTTTGGGAAGGTATTACCAATGGTAGGAGAGACTAGGACCCGAGGGGACAGAGTAAAGAGAAGACCTTTCAGAACAGAGATACGGACGAACCTCTTCAACCATAGAGTGGTGAATCTATGGAATTCACCGCCACAGAAGGCTGTCCAAGCCAGGTCATTGAGCATATTTAAGAGTGAGACAGATAGGTTCTTGATTGTAAAGGGGGTCAAGGGTTACAGGTAGAAAGCGGGAGAATGCGGTTGAGAAGCTTAACAGCCATCATTGAATGGCGGAACAGGCTCAATGGGCCTAATGGCCACATTTCTGCTCAAATTTCTTCTGGTTGTATGGTTAATATTGGCTCTCCTAATTCCTCATTGGAGTTGTATCCCGAAATTTGATCTTCATATGATTTATGAAGAATAAAATTCCAATACTGATGGCTGGGAAATATCATATTCCCTCCCTCCAGTCTCAGCAGCCATGTCCCCAATATCATAATGACACTGCAATAGAAATCCAGTGAAAATTGCTTCATCATAGTTGATTGACATCGATAACATGA
>NW_025137005.1:0-1199 GCF_004010195.1 Chiloscyllium plagiosum
TGCCATTCATTCCTGGATGAGGAATAGGGATCCCGTTATTATCTCTTGGTGACTGATGCTGTCTGTTAACATGATCACAGCCAATCACTGAGCTCTCCCACCTCTCACGTCTCATATCCAACCATGAATGAATCAACAACTCCAGACAAACATTTTCCGTTCTCAGGAAGGGTCACTGGATCTGAAGCATTAACTCTGATTTCTCTCCACAGATGCCCCCAGATCTGCTGAGCCTTTCCATCAATTTCTATTTTTGTTTCAGATTGACCTGATTCTTTTGATATGAACCAGAAACTTCAGGTCATTTATTTGAAGATTCTCTCACTCCATGTCAGAGCATCACATTTTAGCAGGCTCAGCCAATCAGACACCACTTTAATAATGTCAATAAATCACATTCAATCAACAGCAGAGTAATCTCCCTGTGACTGAAGCTAAACTCCAGTGTTTTCTCCATGTCAGAGTCATACTGGAGTTACCAAGGATTACACAATGTGATCATACCATGATCGTGTCCCATGAATGAAACCACTGTCTCTGTAGAGCTTGAACTTAAAGAGACTGAATGTCCATTACGTTTCGGTGACAATAGTGAAACTTGTAATCATTGAGACTGATTATACTGAACCATCCTGGAACTACAGAAGTGGTTACATCAGATGTCATACAGGAGTTACCAAGGATTACACAATGTGATCATACCATGACCATGTCCCATGAATGAAACCACTGTCTCTGTTTCAGGAGAGGAGGACAATTGCAGAGCTTGAACTTAAAGAGACTGAATGTCCATTATGTTTCGGTGACAATAGTGAAACTTGAGTGAAGGCTGAGTTTCTGCACTGAACCATCCTGGAACTACAGAAGTGGTTACATCAGATGGGAAATAATGTAATGGTTTCCTTCTCTTTGCACATCTTGACTGAGCACAATAAAGTTTGGTAAAATAATTAGCTTACCAATGAACAGGTTTACTTGTAAGCTTTCTTTTTAAATTACTAAATAGTGTTTATTGTACTTATAACTTGATATATAAAATTAAAACACCCCAAGAAGCTCACCTCGCCTTGTAATCTAATAAAAGACGTGTGAAAAGTGGTAAAACCTCTCTCTTACCCTCCAAACTGTTATAAAGGAGTGGTGAAATGAAATGGAATCCTTTCACGCATTCTGTAATTAACAAGTAACAATTTATTCAT
>NW_025137006.1:0-1199 GCF_004010195.1 Chiloscyllium plagiosum
TGGTACGGTGGCCTCTCAGCCTCTCAGAGTTGTCGTAGAGACCTCCCGGCCTCCCAGCATTGGCATAGTGACATCCCAGCCTGGTGCTGACGCCTCTTCCTGCAGGGGTCTCTCAGCATCGCAATCTTCCGCCCTCCTGCAGTGGCCTTTCAGTGTGGCATGTGGTGTGGAGCCAGGGCGAGGTTCGGACTGGGAGCTAGTGCCAGCGTGGTCTGCTGTACTGAACTCTTTTCTGTAATGCTGGGCATGTTTATTTCGGTAACAAATCTTGAACTGTGTCTCTGTACTTTTGTATCTAAATCAATGCTGTAGTTGGTGACATACAAACATTTCACTGTATTCATTGGGTACAAGTGACAACAAACACTATTCTATTCTATTCTATTCTTTACCTGGATTGATAAAGACAAATCTCCCTTATGCCTTTTTCTCACCACCCTCCTAACATACCCTTCCAACTTCAGAGACTTGTGGGCAAACATGCTGAGGCCCCTTTGTTCCTCAGAACTTCCTCATGTCATGCCATTCATTGAATACCTTCTTGACAAATTAATCCTTCCAAAGTGTATCACTTCACACCTTTCACTCCATCTGCCACTTACCTTCCCAATTGACCACCCTTTTTTTAATCTTCTCCTTACCCAAGACACTCAACCTCATTGTTAACTGCCCGACCAATCTTTGTGTCATCTGTAAACTTACTGATTGAACCCCCAAACCCCCATGTCATTTCTGTCAATGATGAATAATAGGAGACCCAGCACAGACCCCAGTCTTGTACAAATGTCACCTGCCAATGTTCATCATTTATTTCATGATCGAGGAGGCATGAACTAACTTGAAAATCTGTCACTTATCTTTCTACTACCCTGCAGCCCGTCCAAGAACACCTGTCATCTCACCTTCAGAGTTGGTTGAAGGGGTCACGACCAATTTGAAGTGTTCCTCCTCTAATATTGATGAAAAGACAAAAACCAGTCTAAACTGGTATGGTCTACCTGACCAGTCGGCAGAACAATGCAGTGATGATCCAACAGTACTCAGCAGCTGTCTCCGTTTCATCCCATCGTATCAGGATCACAACAAGATCATCAAATGCTCAGTCACCTACAGCGCATTCGCCTATTCTGACAAAGCCAGCATCACTCTCAATGTATCATGTAAGTTCCTCGTTAGAAACAAACTCAACTGTTACAATA
>NW_025137007.1:0-1199 GCF_004010195.1 Chiloscyllium plagiosum
CATCCACTATGTTGGAATTGCCAAATGAGTATCGATCAGAGATAATATGGACTCAGCTCAGAGATTCTGCACTGACTTCATTGATCCTGCTTTCTCTCCACACAGGCTGCCAGACCACCTGCAGAAATTTTCCAGCAAATTCACTTTTGATTGCTGATTTCAAGCATCCACAGTCAAGAGGGTTTTCTACCATTCCCAGACTTCTTGTGTAACTCAACAGAATACCAGATTTCATTTCAATTGATACACTTACCAGGTGATAATGTTTGTCCATTGGCTTGGCAAGAGCATCTTGTTGTTTCTGTAGTTGTGGGAGTTACTGTTACTGTTGTTGCAGTTTCGGATGGAGTTGTAGTGGGTGCTGTAGTGGTGTGACATTTGCCTGTGTACTTCACAATCTCACAGCTCTTGGTACAGAGCGTGAAATTACACAGGTCTGATTTACTGACAGAAGTTACCACTGCCTGTCCTGGAAGACAAAAGTCATGAAAATTATGTTACAGGCATCTCATGATGAGTTCTCACACAGCCACTCTATTTACCTTCTTGTGAATATACAGACGACAGTGGCTACTGTTCTTGGAACCATGAGGAAATAAACATGACTGTGCAATTACCATGCATGAAGACGACACGTTAAAATTATGGGCAAATGTCATGTATGCTCTGACCAGCAACATTGACAAGAAAATAATTTGTGAGGATATATCGCATTCATTACACTGTTGCTAAAGTCCCTGGATATACTTCACTTACCAAAAGGTAGAAGAGGTCCCAAACAACAAACATGCATTTGGCTGATTGTACTGACCCTAATGTAACCTAGATATGGCATCATTGCATTTGAGTTGCTTGGCCTTGTGTTTGTTCACCATTTTTCTCATCTCTTTGGTGAAAATCAAAGAATTTCAAACTGCATTAAAAAACATTGCAAGATCTTCCTCAAAATCAGAATATGTCATCGTGCAAGACAAGGCATGGTTAAAAATCTATGAAATCTGAAGTCAATATGGCCACTGGCGAATAGATGTGGTAAATTGCTGAGATAAGATATAAATGGTGTGGCCTCGTCTGACACGAAACAAATGTCTGAAGATTAAGCAAAGCACAGAAGCTACAGAGGAGAGTGAAAATTCTAACATTCTCCTTTCATTTCCAAAAAGAAACAGGACATTTAAAGGTTCGTTCAGCATTGCAGA
>NW_025137008.1:0-1199 GCF_004010195.1 Chiloscyllium plagiosum
GTGTGTGTGTCCCTCCCTCGTTGTGTGTGTGTCGCTCCCTCGCTGTGTGTGTCTGTGTCCTTCCCAAGCTGTGTTTCTGTGTCCCTCCCTCGCTGTGTGTGTATCCCTCCCTCGCTGGGTGTGTGTGTGTCCCTCCCACTTGGTGTGTGTATGTTTTTTCCTCCCTCGTTGTGTGTGTGTGTGTGTGTGTGTCTCCCACGGTGTGTGTGTCCCTCCCTCGTTGTGTGTGTGTGTGTCCCTCCCTTGCTACGTGTGTGTGTCCCTCCCACGCTGTGTGTGTGTGTCCCTCCCTTTTTGTGTGTGTGTGTCCCTCCCTCGCTGTGTGTGTCCCTCCCTCGCTGTGTGTGTGTTTCCCTCCCTCGCTGTGTATTTGTGTGTCCCGCCCTCGCTGTTTGTGTGCGTGTGTCCCTCCCTCGCTCTGTGTGTGCGTGTGTGTGTGTGTGCCCCTCCCTCGCTGTGTGTGTGTGTCACTCCCTTGCTATGTGTGTGTGTGTCCCTCCCACACTGTGTGTGTGTCCCTCCCTCGCTGTGTGTGTGTGTGTGTGTGTGCCACTCCCTTGCTACGTGTGTGTGTGTGTCCCTCCCTCGCTGTGTGCGTGCATGTCCCTCCCTCGCTCTGTGTGTGTGTGTGTGTGTGTGTGCCCCTCCCTCGCTGTGTGTGTGTGTCACTCCCTCGTTGTGTGTGTGTCCCTCCCTCGCTGTGTGTGTCTATGTCCCTCCCAAGCTGTGTTTCTGTGTCCCTCCCTCTCTGTGTGTGTGTCCCTCCCTCGCTGTGTGTGTGTCCCTCCCACTTTGTGTGTGTGTGTTTTTTCCACCCTCGTTTTGTGTGTGTGTGTGTGTGTGTGTCTCCCACGGTGTGTGTGTATGTCCCTCCCACGCTGTTTGTGTGTGTCCCTCCCTTGCTACGTGTGTGTCCCTCCCACGCTGTGTGTGTGTGTCCCTCCCTTGTTGTGTGTGTGTGTCCCTCCCTCGCTGTGTGTGTCCCTCCCTCGCTGTGTGTGTGTGTGTGTATGTCTGCCCCGCCCTCGCTGGGTGTGTGTGTCATTCCCATGCTATGTGTGTGTGTCCCTCCCACGCTGTGTGTGTGTGTCCCTCCCTCGTTGTGTGTGTGTGTTCCTTCCTCGTTTTGTGTGTGTGTGTGTGTCCCTCCCTCGCAGTGTGTGTGTGTGTGCCCCTCCCTCGCTGTGTGTGTGTGTGCG
>NW_025137009.1:0-1199 GCF_004010195.1 Chiloscyllium plagiosum
TCTTTGAGTCATCTGCAAATTCAATAAGGAGAACGTTCAATAACCCAACCCTCAACCTCCTCATCCAAGTCATTTATAAAAACTACAAAGAGAAGAGGCCATGAACAGAGCCCTGCGGGACATCACTCAACACTGTTCTCTCGGCAGAATCCATTTCATCTACAACCACTGTCAGCCAGCCAATTCTGAATCCAGATAGCCAAATCTCCCTGAATCCCATACCTCCTGACTTTATGAATGAGCATTCCATGGGTACTCTATCAAATGCTTTGCTGAAGTCCAGATACACCGCATCCACTGCTCGACCGTCGTCGATCTGTCTTTACATCTCCTCAAAGAACTCAATAAGCGAGGTAAGGCATGACCTGCCACTCACATAGCCATGCTGACTGCCTTTAATCACATTATGCTTTGCCATATAGTCATAAATTCTATCCTTCAGAATTATTTCCAAAACTTTGCTGACCACAGACATAAGACTGACTGGTATGTAATTGCCAGATATTTCCCTTATACCCTTCTTGAAAAGAGGAACAACATTTGCCTCCTTCCAGTCCTCCGGTATGACTGCCATGGAGAGTTAGGAGGTAAATATCCTCACCAGCAGCTTAGCAACCTCCTTTCTCGCTTCCCGGAGCAGCCGTTATGTAGAAAGCAGAGCGTGAAACATAGAACATAGAACAGAACAGCACAGTACAGGCCCTTCATCCTTCGAATTTGTGTCAACATTCCATTGTACACTGAGGTTAAAATAACCTACATATCGAAATTTTACTATTACCAAGTGCCTGTTCAAGAGTCTCTTAAATGTCCCTAATGGACCTGACTCCATTACCACTTCTGGCAATACATTCCGCGCACCCACCACTCTCTATGTAAATCACCTACCTTGAAATCTACCACAAACATTCCACCAATCACCATAACATTATGCACCCTCTCGATGGCCATTTCCATCTTGGGAAAACAATTCTCCTACTATCCAATCAATATATGTCTCTCTTTATCATGTACACTTCTATCCATGCACGCCTCATCTCTCGTTGCTACAAAGAGAAAATACCTATTTCCTCAAACTTTCTTTACAACACATGCCCTCTGTTCCAGGCAGATCCGAGGAAGTCACCTCCGCACCATCTCTAAAACTTCTACATGCTTCCTATAAGTGTGATCTAACCAGAGCTTTGTGGAGCTGCAGC
>NW_025137010.1:0-1199 GCF_004010195.1 Chiloscyllium plagiosum
GGAGGGTGAATGAGCGCCTCTTCTCATTGCAGTGCGAAGTCGAAGGGTATGATCCCTGTCATCCCTCTGCAGTGGGGAAGGACACCCCCCCCCGTCCTAATGCAAGGGGGCAGGGGAATTATACCCCCCCCCCATTGCAGTGAGGGGGCAGGGGGAGATGAAAAACAACCCACCCCCATTCCATTGTCGTGTACGTGGTGGAAGTGACATCCCTCATCCCACTGCAGTATGAGGGCATGCAAACTGCCCCCATCCCAATAAACCTCCTCCACTCAATTTCCAGTATGAGGTGGAATTGAAATAGCCCTCCCAAACAATTTCTCTGTTTGAAATGGGTGTGGGGTACATACACTCCCAAAAACATTCCCAAGATGAGGGGTACAAACACAACCAGCAAGAAACTTTCAGTATGTTTGGGGAGTGAATAGACCACCCTTACCCCACCAAGTGCACAAAATCCTTTTGTGAGTTGGGGAAGGGACAGCTCCAACCCCATATGCAGTGTGAGACCACTTGCAGCCTCTCCCCTTCTGCAGCCCCCAGCTCATTCTCACATTCCCTTGGCCTCCATTTGCCTCCTCATGCTTTCCCTTGGTTTGCAGGCATTCTCAGGCAGTGCAGTGCAACTGAGCAGGATGTCTGAGCAGCTTCACAGCATCAATCTCCAAAACTTTAGCAAATCATTGCTGGAGACTCTCAACTCCCAGCGGCTGGGTGGCCATTTCTGTGATGTGACAGTGAGGATCCACAACACAGCTCTTCGAGCACACCGCTGTGTCCTGGCTGCAGCTAGCCCTTTTTTCCATGATAAACTCTTGCTGGGTTACAGTGAGATTGAGGTTCCACCCCTCGTCTCGGCCCAGACTCTTCGACGGCTGGTGGATTTCATGTACAGTGGCTCGCTGATGGTCTCTCATGTGGAGGCTCTGCAAATCCTCACAGCAGCAAGTGTCCTTCAGATTAAAACCATTATTGATGAATGTACACGTATTATTTCACAAAATGCCCCACAAAAGACTCAGGGACTCCAGCCATTGGTCAGCCAAAAGATGGACCTTTCTGATGAAAAGGAAGCCATTATTTGCCAGTCAGTCACTGACCAGATCCACAAATTTTCAATGGGCTTAATTGAAACAGCATTGTCACCTCATGGAACAGAGAAAGACTTTGACTTTGTACGTGGAGGTACAAAGAACATG
>NW_025137011.1:0-1199 GCF_004010195.1 Chiloscyllium plagiosum
CAAAAGGTCGATTCTCCTGCTTCACGGATGCTGACCTGTCCCTTTTTTATTTGATAAAAGGCCACATTAAAGGCTATTACTGAAAGTAATACCTCATCTTACAAGAGTTTAACATGTTACCATAAATAGGAGATTGGCTGGGAAACAGGAAGAGAGTCGGCATAAATGGGTCTTTTTCAGGTTGGCAGAATGTAACAAGTGGTGTGCCAAAGGGCTCGGTGCTGCGTCTCAACTGATTATGATTTATAAAATGACTTGGATGAAGGGATGGAAGATAAGTTGCCAAATTTACTGTCAACACAAGGAGAAAAGTAGGCTGTGAAGCAAACATGGGGTTGCAAAAAAGTTACCAGTAGTTTAAGTGAGTGGGCAAAGATCTGACTTAGTTGAAATGTGGGAAAAGTGAATTTTTTTCACTTTGGCAAGAAGGATAAAAAAGTATATTATCTAATTGGTGGGAGATTGCTGAGCTGTGAGAGAGAGGGATGTGAATGTCCAGGTGCATGATTTTCAAAAGGCTCAAATGCAGTTACAGCAAAAAATTGGGAAAGCTGATAGAATGTTTTAATTTATTGCAAAGGGACTCGAACACGAGGGAGGTTATGCCTCAGTTGTACAGGCCATTGGTGGGATCCCATCTGAAGTGCTGTGTATAGTATTGGTCACCTTATTTAAGGAAGGATGTAAATGTGTTGAAAGCAGTTCAGAGAAGATTTAGCAGCCCTGCAGTGGAGGGTTGCCTTATGAAGAAAGATTGCATAGATTGGGCTTGTCTAGCTGGAAGTTAGGAAAGTAAAAAGTGACTTAAGGGGCTTTGATAGGATGGATGTAGAGAGGATGCTTCCACTTAATTGGGGCATCTAGAACTGTTTAAAAGTGAGAGGTTGCTGGTTTAAAATGGAAAGATTGGCTACATATTTTTGAGGGTCCTAAGTCTTTGGAGCTCACTTCCTGAAAAAGCAGTGGAAGCAGAGCCCTCGAATATTTTCAAGTCCATGGAGGATGCATTCTTGTAAAGAGGGAATAAAAGGTTATCAGGAATAGGAGGGAATGTGTATTTGGGTTACATTCATGATCACCATGGTCTTGTTAAACCGTGGAGCAGGCTCAAAGGACCGAATGGCTGATTCTTCTTTGTGTGCAGTTTCCACATGCTGACTTCTTTGATTCCATGCTGTACATTTCTACACATTCTATCT
>NW_025137012.1:0-1199 GCF_004010195.1 Chiloscyllium plagiosum
AGCATCTGCAGTCATTGTTTTTACCGCAGTGAATCAGAAATGGCAGGGGTTTCTGGGAGTAATTCAGGAGACACAGCAGAGATTCATCTCGAGGAAAAAGAAGCGTGGTACAGGGAGCGTGAGGAACCGTGGACTGATCCAGAACCTGGTTTCCAGCATCTGCAGTGATTGTTTTTACCTCAGTGAAACAGAAATGGCAGGGGTTTCTGGGAGTAATTCAGGAGACACAGCAGAGATTCATCCCGAGGGAAAAGAAGCGTGGTACAGGGAGGGTGAGGAACCGTGGCTCACTAGGGAGGTCAGGGATAGTATAAAAGCAAAAGAGAAAATGTGTAATGTGGTGAAGGGCAGTGGGAAGGCAGAGGATGGGGAAGCTTACAAAGACCAACAGAGAACAACAAAGAAATAAAAAAAGGAGGGAGAAGATTAAATACAGGGATAAGCTAGCCAGTAATATTAGGAAAGATTGCAAGAGTTTCTTTAGATATATAAAGGGCAAAAGAGAGGCAAAAGTGGACATTGGGCCGCTGGAAAATGATGCTGGAGAAGTTGTAAAGGGGAGCCAAGACATGGCTGAGGAACTGAGTGAGTACTTTGTGTCAGTCTTCATGGTGAAGTAATATCCCAAAGATTCAAGAGGGTGAGGGGGAAGAGATAAGTATGCTGGCTATCACCAAGGAGAAGGTGCTAGAAAAACTGAATGGCCTGAAGGTTGCTAAGTAACCTGGACCAGATGGGCTACACCCCAGAGTTTGAAAGGAGATAGCTGAAGAGATAGTGGAGGCGTGAGTGGTGAACTTTCAGGAATCGCTGGAGTCAGGGAAGGACCCAGAGGATTGAAAAATTACTAATGTAACAGTCCCGTTTAAGAAGGGAGGGAGGCAAAAGATGGAGAAATTGAAGGCCGATCAGCCTGAATTTGGAGTCCATCGTGAAGGATGAGATTTCTAAATACTTGATAAAATAGGGTAAAGTCAGCATGGTTTCATCAAGGTGAGGTCATACCAGACAAATCTGGTAGAATTCTTTGAGGAAGTAACGAGCAGGTTAGACCAAAGAGAGCCAATAGGTGTTATCGACCTGGACTTCAAGAAGGCCTTTGACAAGGTCCCACACAGGAGGCTACTGAGCCAGATCAGGGCCCATGGTGTTAGAGACAAGGTGCCAGCATGGATAGAAGCCTGGCTGTCTGGCAGGAA
>NW_025137013.1:0-1199 GCF_004010195.1 Chiloscyllium plagiosum
GTACAGCTGCAACATGACCTCGCAACTCCTGTATCAATGCTCTGACCAATTAAGGAAAGCATACCAAATGCCTTCTTCACTAACCTACCTACCTGTTCCTCTACTTTCAAGGAACAATGAACCTGCACTCCAAGGTCTCTTTGTTCAGCAACACTCCATTGGACCTCACCACTAAGAGTATTAGTCCTGCTAAGATTTGCTTTCCCAAAATGCAGCATCTCATATTTATCTAAATTAAACTCCATCTGCCACTCCTCAGCCCATTGGCCCATATGATCAAGATCCTCTTGTAATCTGAGGTAACCTTCTTCAATGTCCAGTATACCTCCAATTTTGGTGTCATCATCAAATTTGCTAACGATACCTCTTATACACACATGCAAATCATTTATATAAATGACAAAAAGTAGTGGACCCAGCACCGATCCTTGTGATATTCCACTGGTCACATGCCTCCAATCTTAAAAACAACACTCCACCACCAGCCTCTGTCTTCTACCTTTAGCTAACTCTGTATCCAACTGGCTAGTTCTCCCTGTACTCCAATGAAATCTAACCTTGCTAACCAGTCTCCCATGGGGAACCTTATCGAATGCCTTACTGAAGTCCATATAGATCACGTCCACCGCTCTGCTCTCATCAATCCTCTTTGTTACTTCTGCAAAAAAATCAATCAAGTTAGTGAGACATCATTTTTCACACACAAAGCCATGTTGACTATCCCTAATCAGTCTTTGCCTTTCCAAATACATGTTCATCCTGTCCCTCAGGATTCCCTGCAATAACATGCCCTCCACTGACGTCAGTCTCACTGGTCTATAGTTCCTGGCTTGTCCTTACCACTTTTCTTAAACTTTGGCACCACGTTCGCCAACCTCCAGTCTTCTGGCACCTCACTTGTGGCTATCAATGGTACAAGTATCTCGGCAAGAGGCCCAGCAATCAGTTATCTAGCTTCCCACAGAGTTCTAGGCTCCACTTGATCAATTGGGTCCTGGGGATTTATCCACTTTTATGCATTTCAAGACATCAGCATTCCTCCTCTGTAATATGAACATTTTTTAAGATGTCACCATCTATTTCTCTGTATATCTACATCGCCCATGTCCTTCTCCTGAATAAATACTGATACACAATACTCATTTAGTATTTCCCCTAACTCCTATAGCTCCACACAAAGGCTGTCTTGCTGAACTTTG
>NW_025137014.1:0-1199 GCF_004010195.1 Chiloscyllium plagiosum
GGAACAGCTTCTCTCTCTACACTCTATTCAATCACTCAAGATTTTGGAAACCTCAATCAAATCACCTCTTGGCATTCTTCTGTCCAAGCAAAATAATCCCAAATTCTTTCAATGTATTCTCATAACCTAACGCAAATCAATGGCTCCCAGCATGGCCGATGGTATGTCATGGTTAAGTCTGTAGTTGAAGCTGTCAATTCAGAAACAATGAAGCGAGCAAATGTTTCATTGTATCCTCCACAAAATCAGAAGAATGCTAATTCACTTTCATTTGTTTTGGGATATTTATGAGCAAGATGAATGGAAACGTTTTCAAGACAGAATAATTAATTGAAAGGACACACTTATACAGTCTGTAAAGTGTAATCTCATACTTCTTCATTTCCAAATCTAGATTGTCTTGTTTCCTTTTACCTTGTTCCAGTATTTTCTACATTTCATAGCAATGAAATGTCTTAACATGATGTTAGTTTCTGTGTTTCTCTTCTCTATAAAGATTCTTCAGAATACTTCAGTTTTTTATTTTATCAAAATGTTTTATTATAAAATTTTCCGGTGTATAAGGCTACGTCACAACTGCTTGTACGTAAAGGATTTCGACAAACTTAGGTTTATGTTACACATTTTTAATTTTATGCAACATCTCGGAAACAGATGATTGTTTCTCAAAGTCAAAATCACAACCCATTTACATTCTCTGCAACTCCTTCCATTGTAGCTAACCTGGCGGTGATTGTGATCTTATCTCGAAGAAGATGCGGTCTCTCCACAAATATCATATATTATCTTGTCTCTATGGCAGCAGCAGATCTTCTGGTCGTGGTCACGGTTGTAATATTAAACCGTATTGCTGTGATTTATTTCCAGTTCAGTTTCCTGTCTATCACACCTGTATGCAGTGTTCGCAATGCATTAAGTTTTGCAGCCATTGACAGTTCTGTCTGGTTAACGGTCACTTTCACCTTTGATCGATTTGTGGCCATATGTTGTCAAAAGCTGAAATTAAAATATTGCACGAAGAAGGTGGCATCATGGGTCATAGGATCGGTGTGTGCAGTGTCCTTCATGAAAAATATATCAACGTATTTCCATTTTAAACCTATATACACAATTGACAAAATACCATGGTTCTGTGGCCTAAAACCAGAACATTACACTGCACCGGGGTGGGCTGTATATGACTGGATTCGTTCCATTTT
>NW_025137015.1:0-1199 GCF_004010195.1 Chiloscyllium plagiosum
TTCTCACTGTTCTGTTACAATAATATTCTCACTATGGTATGACATTGATATTCTCACTGTGCTGTTACAACAATATTCTTACTGTGGTACGACATTGATATTCTCACTGTGTTGTTACAATAATATTCTCACTGTGGTATGACATTGATATTCTCACTGTGCTGTTACAATAATATTCTCACTGTGGTACGACATTGATATTCTCACTATGTTGTTCGAATAATATTCTTACTGTGGTACGACATTGATATTCTCACTGTGTTGTTACAATAATATTCTCACTGTGGTATGACATTGATATTCTCACTGTGTTGTTAGAATAATATTTTCACTGTGGAATGACATTGATATTCTCACAGTGTTGTTACAATAATATTCTCACTGCGGTACGACATTGATAATCTCACTGTACGGTCACAATGATATTCTCACTGTGGTATGACACTGATATTCTCACTGTATTGTTACAATAATATTCTCACTGTGATAAGACATTGAAATTCTCACTGTGCTGTGACAATAATATTCTCACTGTGGTACGAAATTGATATTTTCACTGTGTTGTTACAATAATATTCTCACTGTGGTATGACATTGATATTCTCACTGTGTTGTTACAATAATATTCTCATTGTAGTATGGCATCGATATTCTCACTGTGTTGTTACAATAATATTCTCACTTTGATATGACATTGATATTCTCACTGTGGTGTTACAATAATATTCTCACTGTGGTACGACATTGATATTCTCATTGTGATGTTACAATAATATTCTCACTGTGGTACGACATTGATATTCTCACTGTGTTGTCACAATAATATTCTCACTGCGGTACGACACTCATATTCTCACTGTACTGTAACAATAATATTCTCACTGTGGTATGACAATGATATTCTCATTGTGTTGTTACAATACTATTCTCACTGTGGTATGACATTGATATTCTCACTGTGTTGTTACAATAATATTCTCACTGTAGTGTGGCATTGATATTCTCACTGTGTTGATACAATAATATTCTCACTGTGATATGACATTGATAATCTCACTGTGTTGTTACAATAATATTCTCACTGTGGCACGACATTGATATTCTCATTGTGCTGTTACAATAATATTCTCACTGTGGTACGACATTGATATTCTCACTGTGTTGTTACAATAATATTCTCACTGCGGTACGACACTCAT
>NW_025137016.1:0-1199 GCF_004010195.1 Chiloscyllium plagiosum
GTACTAGCCTCCTCCACTTCCTCTGGCAGTTCATTCCATACACGTACCAACCTCTGCATGAAAAAGTTGCCCCTTAAGTCTCTTTTCCCCTCTCACCTTAAACCTATGCCCTCTAGTTCTGGACTCCCCGACCCTAGGTTCAAATTCAGCCTATCCAAACCCCTCATGATTTTATAAACCTCTATAAAGGTCACCCTCAGCCTCCGACGCTCCAGGGAAAACATCCCTAGCTTATTCAACCACTCCATATAGCTCAAATCCTCCAACCCTGGCAATATCCTTGTAAATCTTTTCTGAACCCCTTCACGTTTCACATAGGAAGGAGACCAGAATTGCACAAGATATTCCAAAAGGGGCCTAACCAATGTCCTATACAGCCACAACATGATTACCCAACTCCTGTACTCAATACTGTGACCAATAAAGGAAAATACCAAATGCCTTCTTCAATATCCTATCTACCTGCGACTCAAATTTCAAGGAGCTATGAACCTGCACTCAAGGTCACTTTGTTCAGCAACACTTCCTAGAACCTCTGAACTGCCAGAGGAAGTGGAGGAGGCTAGTACAATTGCAACATTTAAAAGGCATCTGGATGGGTATATGAATAGGAAGGGTTTGGAGGAATATGGGCCGGGTGCTGATAGGTGGGACTAGATTGGGTTGGGATATCTGGTCGGCATGGACGAGTTGGACTGAAGGGTCTGTTTCCATGCTGTACATCTCTGTGACTCTATATAAACATCTCAACTGACTACAATATTCGTATGTGTGCTTTTCTGTGACTTTTCTCCACAAGCAATGCAGACATTTGTCAGTTTTGAAAGTGGCTGTACTACGAGTGTGTGAACAGAGATTAGTAATAGCTCTTGTCTACCACTTTGTTTATGCTGTCATAGAGTAGCTGAGCCTCCAGGCTTGCTGAACATACTGGGGAAACTGCTAAGTTAGGGAGATACTAAACAGGCCAATTAACTGAGCGTTCCAAGCTGTAGTAAAGAAGCTCACTGTATTTCAGTCAGTATGCAAACATGCTTCCCTGATTTCATGATCTCTACTCACGAGCATTTCAGACTACCTCAGCATCAATCGGGTCTCCCCTGCTGATATGCATAAGATTTGGCTACTTGTTAAACTGGCGAGCATATGGGAAATCATTACCCAATGGGTTGTTTTGTACAAAGCTTATCCACTTAAAT
>NW_025137017.1:0-1199 GCF_004010195.1 Chiloscyllium plagiosum
GTCCCTGTGTGTATTATAGAGAACTGCAGTCCCCGTGTGTATTATAGTGAACAGCAGTCCCTGTGTGTATTATAGAGAACAGCAGTCCCTGTGTGTATTATAGTGAACAGCAGTTCCTGTGTGTATTATAGACAACAGCAGTCCCTGTGTATATGAGAGAGAACAGCTGTCGCTGTGTGTATTATAGAGAACCGCAGTCCCTGTGTGTATTATAGTGAACAGCAGTCCCTGTGTGTATTATAAAGAACATCAGTCCCTGTGTATATTATAGTGAACAGCAGTCCCTGTGTATATTATAGTGAACAGCAGTCTCTGGGTCTATTATAGTGAACAGACATCCCTGTGTATATTATAGTGAACAGCAGTCCCTGTGTATATAATAGAAAACAGCAGTCCCCGTGTGTATCATAGAGAACAGCAGTCCCTGTGTGTATTATATTGAACAGCAGTCCCTGTGTGTATTATACTGAACAGCAGTCCCTGTGTGTATTATAGTGAACAGCAGTCCCTGTGTATATTATAGTGAACAGCAGTCCCTGTGTGTATTATAGAGAACAGCAGTCCCTGTGTATATTATAGTGAACAGCAGTCCCTGTGTGTATTTTCGGGAACAGCTGTCCCTGTGTATATAATAGTGAACAGCAATCTCTGTGTGTATCATAGAGAACAGCAGTCCCTGTGTGTATTATATTGAACAGCAGTCCCTGTGTGTATTATACTGAACAGCAGTCCCTGTGTGTATTATAGTGAACAGCAGTCCCTGTGTATATTATCGTGAACAGCAGTCCCTGTGTGTATTATAGGGAACAGCAATCTCTGTGTCTATTATAGAGAACAGCAGTCCCTGTGTATATTATAGTGAACACCAGTCCCTGTGTGTATTATAGAGAACAGCTGACCCTGTGTGTATTATAGTCAACAGCAGTCCCTGTGTATATTATACAGAACAGCTGACCCTGTGTGTATTATAGTGAACTGCAATCCCTCTGTGTATTACAGAGAACAGCAGTCCCTGTGTGTATTACAGTGAAGTGCAGTTCCTGTGTGTATTACATCGAAAAGCAGTCCATGTGTGTATTATAGAGAACTGAAGTCCCTGTGTGTATTATAGTGAACAGCAGTCCCTGTGTGTATTGTTGAGAGCTGCAGTCCCTGTGTGTATTATAGAGAACTGCAGTCCCTGTGTGTATTATATCGAA
>NW_025137018.1:0-1199 GCF_004010195.1 Chiloscyllium plagiosum
AGTGTCAGAGAGGGTCAGAGAGTTCCACAGTGTATCTCAGAGAGAAACACAGTGTGTCTAAGTGAGTGTCAGAGAGAGTCAGAGAGTTCACAGTGTGTCACAGTCTATGCGACAGTGTCATAGTGAGCCAGAGAGTGTCACAGTGTTTTTACGAGAGTGTCAGAGAGGGTCGGAGAGTGTCACAGTGTGTCACAGTCTGTCAGAGATTGTCACAGTATGTCTCAGAGAGTCAGAAACTGTCACAGTGTGTCTCAGAGTGTGTCACAGTGTGTCAGAGAAGGTTACAGTGTATTTCCGAGTGAGACAGAAAGAGTCAGAACGTGTGACAGTCTGTCTTTGAGAGTTTCACTGTGTGTCACAGAGATTGTCAGAGAATCCCATAATGTGTCTCAGAGAGTGTCACAGTGTGTCTCAGAGAGTATCACAGTGTGTCTAAGAGAGTGTCAGAGAGAGTCAGAGAGGTCACAGCGTGTCAAAGTCTGTCAGAGAGTGTCACAGAGAGTCAAAGATGTCACCGTGTGTCTAAGAGAGTCTGAGAGTGTCACAGTGTTTCAGACAGTCAGAGAGTGTCACAGTGTGTCTCAGAGAGTCAGAGGGAGAGTCAAAAAGTGTCACAGTTGTGTCTCAGAGAGAGTCAGAAAGTGTCACAGTCTGTCTCAGAGAGAGTCAGAGAGTGTCACAGTCTGTCAGAGAGTGTCACAGTGTGTCTAAGAGAGTCTCAGTGTTCTAAGAGAGTCACAGCGTGTCTCGGAGCATGTCAGAGAGAGTCAGAGAGTTCACAGCATGTCACAGTCTGTCAGAGAGTGTCACAGAGAGTCAGAAAGTGGCACAGTGTGTCTAAGAGAGTCTCAGAGGGTCACAATGTTTTACAGTCAGTCAGAGAGTGTCATAGTGTGTCTCAGAGAGTGTCAGAGAGGGTCAGCGTTTGGCTCAGACAGAGTAACAGTCTGTCAGAGAGTGTCACATTGTGTCTCCGAGAGTGACAGAAAGATTCAGAAAGTGTCACCGTTTGTCTCAGAGAGTTTCACAGTGTGACACAGTCTTTCAGAAAATCTTACAGTGTATTTCAGAGTTTGTCAGACGGAGTCAGAGAGTGTCACAGTGAGTCATACTGTGTCTGAGAGAGTGTCAGACAGGGTCAACGTTTGTCTCAGACAGGGTCACACTCTGTCAGAGAGTATTACAGTGTGTCTCTGAGA
>NW_025137019.1:0-1199 GCF_004010195.1 Chiloscyllium plagiosum
CCTAATCACATCGTAATTGCCTTTCCCCCAGCTTTAACTCTTGCCCAGTGGTATACACCTATCCATTTCTATCACTAAAGTAAACATAACAGAATTGTGATCGCTATCGCCAAAGTGATAAGTCTAACACCTGGCCAGGATCAATGGTGCGGAATTCCAATGACAATGAGGGAAAGGAGAATGGCCTATAAATGGAGTTTCACACAACTGGTTTAAACTAGAATCCCTCACCTGCACTGAGACACTTATATGCTTCACTTCTCTTCTGGTGAAAACACCCACAGTTCAGCAGACAGGCAGTTTACAACCACTCGGTCAGCCCTGGAAGGAATTGAAAGGAATTGCTGCCAGTATATTAGAGAGTTGGAAGGCTGATATTGGTGTGATGTCCAGGGTATATTTTAATGAACTGCAGATTATTATTAGTTGCTAGGAGGAGGGGAAGCAGAAAATATAATCTGGCAGACGTCTGGGATTCTGGAATCAAATAATTTTAAAAGCTTTTCAGTTATGTCCGGAACCAAGTTTGATTATGTGATGTAATCCCCAAGCAGTAAAATATCTTTTTTCCAACCTGTAAGGTGTGGATTCATTTTCTTTTACAAGACAGATTCTCATTACATTTTGCAGGTAATAAACTCATCTTCCTTTCTGAGGTGTTATGAAGCTGATAGTTAGGAAAAGAGCAGCTGGTCCATCAAGAGTGTGGGAGACTTGTGATTGCATGGAACATCATGATTAAACACTCTTTCCCTGACCATTCAACACTCCAGGACTCCATAACACCACACATCTTTCTCCCTGTTATTTCAACTCTTGGAAGAAGCAAAAATATAGAGAGCTAAACCAAGATCCAAAAAGAACGACTTGTATTTATTTAGGACATTCCACAACCAGCCGATGCCTCAGGAAGCTTTTTCACAACCAATGAATGACTGCAGTGGTCAATTTTCTGACACAGAAAGCTCCCACAAGCAGTAATGTGATAATAACCAGATAATCTGTATTTGTGATGGTGCTGGTTCTATATTCCTCATCACAATGGATGTTTCAGCATTCTACACCAGCATCGCCCACAACAACGGCATTGCTGCAACAGCCTGAATACTCAATACCAACAACTGCTGATTTCTTGGCGCCATCCTACAACTCATCTGTTACGTTCTCAATGTTAGAAACGAAAATCGCTTCTCAATAAT
>NW_025137020.1:0-1199 GCF_004010195.1 Chiloscyllium plagiosum
CAGACCCTGTCGGTCACTCTCTCAGACAGACCCTGGCCGTCACTCTCACACTTATATCCTGTCGGTCACTCTCACATTCAAACCATGTCGGTCACTCTCAGACCCAAACCCTGTCAGTTACTCTCACCCAGACCCCGTCGGTCACTCTCACACCCAGACCCTGTCGGTCACTCTCACAATCAGACTCTGTCGGTCACTCTCACCCAGACCCTGTCGGTCACTCTCACCCAGACCCTGTCGATCACTCTCTCACTCAGACCCTGTCGGTCACTCTCACACCTAGACCCTGTCGGTCATTCTCTCACTCAGACCCTGTCGGTCACTCTCACACCTAGACCCTGTCGGTCACGCTCACACCCAGACCCTGTCAATCACTCTCACCCAGACCCTGTCGGTCACTCTCTCACTCAGAACCTGTCGGTCACTCTCACACCCAGACCCTGTCAGCCACTCTCACCCAGACCCTGTTGATCATTCTCACACCCAGACCCTGTCGGTCACACTCACCCAGACCCTGTCGGTAACTCTCACGCCCAGACCCTGTCGGTCACTCTCACACTCAGACCCTGTTTGATCACTCACACCCAGACCCTGTCGGTCATTCTCACCCAAACCATGTCGGTCACACTCAGACCCGGTCGGTCAATTTTACCACGACCGTGTCGGTCACTCTCACACTCAGACCCTGTCGGTCACGCTCACACCCAGACCCTGTCGGTCACTCTCACACCCAGACCCTGTCAGTCACTCTCACACCCAGACCCTGTCAGTCACTCTCACCCAGACCCCGTCGGTCACTCTCACATCCAGACCCTGTCGGTCACTCTGTCATACAGACCCTGGCGGTCACTTTCACAATCAGACCCTGTCGGTCACTCTCACCCAGACACTGTCGGTCATGCTCACACCCAGACCCTGTGGGTCACTCTCACACCCAGACCCTGTTGGTCACTCTCTCACTCAGACCCTGTCGGTCACTCTCACACCCAGGCCCTGTCGATCACTCTCACCCAGACCCTGTCGGTCACTTCACCTAGACCCTGTCGGTCACTCTCTCACCCAGTCCCTGTCGGTCACTCTCACACCCAGACCCTGTCAATCACTCACACCCAGACCCTGTCGGTCACTCTCACCCATACCCTGTCGGTCACTCTCACACCCAGACCGTCGGTCACTCTCACAATCAGACTCTGTCGGTC
>NW_025137021.1:0-1199 GCF_004010195.1 Chiloscyllium plagiosum
AGGCATGGTTTCCCATCTCCATCGCAGTTTAGGATGTCACGTTTATCAGGTTTGCAATTGAACAGGCAAGTTTAGTCACTGAAATCAGCATTTGTCTGCAATTGTGTGCCAGCTGCTGGAATGGCTGAAGGATCTGGATTCAGTATTACAGCACTTATTCAGCTGTTTTTTAAAAAGAAAACTGCTCACACTGCAGAAGGATGACTGCATGAGTTGGTGATATTTTTTGTCAAACTTACATAACTGGTTTGCAAGAAGTCAGAGCACAGGTAGGAGGAGAGGCAGAGAATGTCGGGGAGATGGATTTTTTCCTTGCAGTATAGACCAGAGAGGTCAATGGGAGATAAAACGTTCAGGACCCGGCTGATGAAGGGGAAACGTTTCACTGAAGTGATTTGGATGTTTTAAAGCAATGGCTTTTCCAGCAACTCTGCTTTTCTTCTGATTTACAGCTTTCGCAGTTCTTTTGGGTTTTATTTGGATGCTTTCTGTTGTTCTAGTTAAATAAGAGCATCAATGAGTTGGAACAAAGCAAGCATTAGGGATAGAAATTTAGTGCGATTGCTGTGTTCTGGTCTGCAAAGGTGTTTGTTGCACTACTCTCACATGCTTTCAAGAGGCAGCCCCTGAACAATCTAAACAACAGCTCTCCAGCAATTTCCTTTCACGTCTTTGAATTCTGAATCAAGGAACATTTATACACAAACTGGAGCAAACTTATTTTCTGCAACTGTTCCTGGAGAAATTAGATTTCCCGGTTCTTCACAGTATACGCAGCTGAAATTAGTCATGAAAGAAGACATTTTACGCTCGGTCTTGTATGCACAATTGGCTGATGGCTGGTATAAAATTGCTGGATGCTCAGGGATTCAGTATTATATTCTTTGATCAACTGTATTTATTAAGTAGATCAACTTCCAGAGTTAGTGGGACAATTGAAACAGTAGTTTTTTTTTTCTGTAAAACTTACATAGGGGCTTGTAAAGACATCACAGGCAGAATGAGGGGAACAGAGGATATAGGAAACCTAATTGTTCAATATATTTATTCTTTCTTCAGAGTTCAGCTATCTAAATGTTCGAATACAAATTGAAATCTGAATATTGTATGGGCAAGTAATTTTCCACTGACCACTTTTGAAGGTTTTGTATTGATGCAACTATTATTTAAGCAAACAAAATCTCTAATCTCTCAGAAAA
>NW_025137022.1:0-1199 GCF_004010195.1 Chiloscyllium plagiosum
ACAGCAGCCTCCCGTGTGGCACCTTATCAAAGGTCTTTTGGAAGTCCAGATTGACCACATCCACTGGGTTTCCCTGGTCTAACCTACTTGTCACCTCTTCAAATAATTGTTATGTCGCTGTGATAAGCAAGAGATTAAATTATCAAGAGAGGGTGGAGAGTCTGCAAATAGATTCAGAGAGGTAAAGGCAATAGAAAATAGTTTGGGCATGTGGCATTTAAGATGATATAACCTGTCATTCCATTTACAGGAATAATGGAAGACAGTATGTTACTGAAATTGAGAGGGATTACAGGACTGTATGATACTGTGTACTGGGGGGTTCACTCAGACCCGTTCAGACATGAGAGGTTTTGATCCATCCCTGATCATCAGCTCCCAGACACTCCAAGTGACCCTATTGCTCTCCGAACACATGGAATACTTTGATGTGGTTGATTGGTGGTGGGGATGGTG
The DNA here is from genome assembly GCF_004010195.1 of Chiloscyllium plagiosum. Lineage (NCBI taxonomy): Eukaryota > Metazoa > Chordata > Chondrichthyes > Orectolobiformes > Hemiscylliidae > Chiloscyllium > Chiloscyllium plagiosum. The sequence goes on from NW_025137022.1 coordinate 457, forward strand.
TTTTGAAACGTGCATCAAGGGGACCGCCTTTATCCAAGATATATTCATTTCTTTCTACGTGAAGACCCGATGGCGATGGGAATGGCTGACTGCTTCTGAATGAAGAGGCCGTGACTGCTGCCAGGACAGTGGGTATTCACCAACATGATGTACTGTGCCTGGGTACACTGTAACATGAATAGAGAGACAGCTCCTTCAGTTCCTCTACCTCTCCCCATTAACATTGATACTCTGCAGATGCCATGTACACCATCGGGAATCCCACTATGCTGGATACATCCGGCAGCTCCCTGCTGTGGGAGAAACAATCTATATACCTCATCCACCAAATATATCCTCCATTACTGAATGGTGACATTGATGTTGAGACACTAGGAAATGATGGATATGTCACCTGCCTGGAAAGTTCTGGATCATAGAAGCTGAATGAAACAGTGACCCTAACAGCCACTGGCAGCACCACCCTCCCCCGGGTGTGAAGCTGCAGATCGTATTGAAGGAGGTGACACCGCTCTGTGACCAGCTCCTTGTTCAGTCAGTGCCCCTCACACTCTGCTCCTGGTTTAAGTGAAGCTTGGGAAGATGTTCCTGGATAACCCGATGTGGATACCGCAGATCCCTTACCCCACACACACTCACTCTGTGGTTTCAGAGCTTCCCCTCTCTGCAGCCTCTGCTCCATTTGTTGTTCGTGTTACACACCCATATACTGTAACTACAGTCCCCATGCTCCATCCAGTGTT
>NW_025137023.1:0-1199 GCF_004010195.1 Chiloscyllium plagiosum
GCGGTGTCAGTGAGTGAGGACGGGACTCCGCGGTTTCGGTGAGTGAGGACAGGACTCCGCGGTGTTGGTGAGTGGGGACAGGGCTCCGCTGTAGTGATGAGTGAGGAAAAGACTCTTGCGGTATCGGTGAGTGAGGACAGGACTCCGCGGTGTCAGTGAGTGAGGACAGGGCTCCGCGGTATCGGTGAGTGAGGACAGGACTACGCGGTATCGGTGAGTGAGGACAAGACTCCGCGGTGTCGGTGTGTGAGGACAGGACTCCGCGGTTTCGGTGAGTGAGGACAGGGCTCCGCGGTATTGGTGAGTGAGGACAGGACTCCGTGGTATCGGTGAGTGAGGACAGGACTCCGCGGTTTCGGTGAGTGAGGACAGGGCTCCACGGTATCGGTGAGTGAGGACAGGGCTCTGCGGTATCGGTGAGTGAGGACAGGACTCCGCGGTGTCAGTGAGTGAGGACAGGGCTCCGCGGTTTCGGTGAGTGAGGACAGGGCTCCGCGATATCGGTGAGTGAGGACAGGTATCCGTGAGGGAGGACAGAACTCCGTGGTATCGGTGAATGAGGACAGGACTCCGCGGTGTCAGTGAGTGAGGACAGGACTCCGCGGTGTCAGTGAGTGAGGATAGGACTCCGCGGTATCAGTGAGTGAGGACAGGACTCCGCGGTATCGGTGAGTGAGGACAGGACTACGCGGTATCGGTGAGTGAGGACAGGACTCCGCGGTATTGGTGAGTGAGGACAGGACTCCGCGGTGTCAGTGAGTGAGGACAGGACTCCGCAGTATTGGTGTGTGAGGACAGGGCTCCTCTGTAGAGATGAGTGAGGACAGGACTCTGCGGTATCGGTGAGTGAGGACAGGGCTCCGCGGTATCGGTGAGTGAGGACAGGACTCCGCGGTATCGGTGAGTGAGGACAGGAGACTGCGGTATCTGTGAGTGAGGACAGGGCTCCGTGGTATCGGTGAGTGAGGACAGGGCTCCGTGGTATCGGTGAGTGAGGACAGGACTCCGCGGTATCGGTGAGTGAGGACAGGACTCCGCGGTATCGGTGAGTGAGGACAGGGCTCCGCGGTATCGGTGAGTGAGGACCGTGCTCCGCGGTATCGGTGAATGAGGACAGGACTCCGCGGTATCGGTGAGTGAGGACAGGACTCCGCGGTATTGATGAATGAGGACAGGGCTCCGCGGTATCTGTGAGTGAG
>NW_025137024.1:0-1200 GCF_004010195.1 Chiloscyllium plagiosum
AGATTCACTGCCAGTGTGTACAGACACACACCAGCAGATAACCTGTCAGTGTGTACACACACACACACACCAGCAGATTCCCTGTCAGCTTACACACATGTGCACGCCCCAGCAGGTTCCCTCTCAGTGTACACAGACACACCCCAGCAGATTCCATCAGTGAATACACACACACACAAACCAGCAGATTCACTGACAGTGTGTACACACACCAGCAGATGCCGTCAGTGTGTACACACACACACCAGCAGATTCCCTGTCAGTGTGTACACACACAAACACCTGATTCCCTGTCAGTGTATACACACTCGCATACACACACACACACCAGATTCCCTGTCAGTGTACACACACACACACCAGATTCAATGTCAGTGTGTATATATACACACACATCAGATTCTCTGTCAGTGTATACACACACACCTCATTTTCCCTGTCCGGTGTATACTGTCCGGTGTATACACACACACCAGATTCCCTGTCAGTGTATATACACACACCAAATTCCCTGTCCGTGTATACACACACACCAGCAGATTCCATGTCAGTGTATACACACACACCAGCAGATCCCCTGTCCAGTGTACACACACACACACACCAGCAGACTCCCTGTCAGCGTACACACACACACCAGCAGATTTCCTGTCAGTGTACACACACACCCCAGATTCCCTGTCAGTGTATACACACACACACACACCAGATTCCCTGTCAGTGTATATACACACACCAAATTCCCTGTCCGTGTATACACACACACCAGCAGATTCCATGTCAGTGTATACACACACACCAGCAGATCCCATGTCCAGTGTACACACACACACACCAGCAGACTCCCTGTCAGCGTATACACACACACCAGCAGATTTCCTGTCAGTGTACACACACACCCCAGCAGATTCCCTGTCAGTGTACACACACACACCAGCAGATTGCCTGTCAGTGTACACACACACACAAACCAGCAGATTCACTGTCAGTGTGTACACATACACACGAGCAGATTCCCTGTCAATGTACACACACACCAGCAGATTCCTGTCAGTGTACACACACACACAGCCCAGCAGATTCCGTCAGTGTGTACACACACACACACCAGCAGATACCCTGTCAGTGTGTACACACCAGCAGATACCCTGTCAGTGTGTACACACAAGCAGATACCCTGTCAGTGTGTACACACCAGCA
>NW_025137025.1:0-1200 GCF_004010195.1 Chiloscyllium plagiosum
CATCCACCGCTTGACCCTCATCACCTTTTCTAGCAACATCCTCAAAGAACTCGATAAGGTTTGTGAGGCATGACCTGCCCCTCACAAAGCCGTGCTGACTACACTTAATCAAGCCATGCTCTTCCAGATGGTCATAAATCCTATCCCTCAGAATCCTTTCCAACACCTTGCAGACGACAGACATGAGAGTGACTGGTCTGTAATTGCTGGAGATTTCCCTATTTCCTTTCTTGAAGAGAGGAATTACATTTGCCTCCCTCCAGTCCTCAGGTACGACTCCGGTGGAGAGTGAGGATGCAAAGATCTTCGCAAGTGGCGAAACAATCACATTTCTCGCTTCCCAAAGCAGTTGAGGACAAATCTGGTCCGGGCCTGGCGAATTGTCAATCTTAATGTTTGTCAAAATTTTCAGCACATCAGCTTCCTCAATCTCTATCCATTCCAGCATGCACACCTGCTCCTCAATGGTTTCATTTACTACAAGGTCCTTTTCTTTAGTAAAGACAGAAGCAAAAAACTCATTTCGGGATTGCCCTACCTCCTCAGACTCTATATACAGACTCCTCAGACTCTATCCCTGATCGGCCCTACTCTTTCTTTGATCATTCTCTTATTCCTCACATACATGTAAAATGCCTTTGAATTCTCCCAAATCCTTCCTGCCAAGCCTTTATCGTGCCCCCTCCTGGCTCTCCTCAAACCATTTTTGAGCTCCTTCCTCACCTGCCTGTAATCCTCTAGAGCTGAGCAAGACCCTTGCTTCCTCCACCTTACGTAAGCTGCCTTCTTTCTTTTGATGAGAAGCTCCTCCACTCTCGTCATCCAAGATTCCTTTATCTTACCCCATCTTGCCTGTCTCAGAGGGACACATTTATGCATCACTCACAACAACTGTTCCTTAAACAGTCTCCACATGACTATTGTGCCTTTACCATGGAACAATTGCTCCTAGTCCATGCTTCCCAACTCATGTCCGATAGCATCATAGTTTCCTTTTCCCCAATTAAATATCCTCCCATTGTGCCTGCTTCTCTCCTTTTCCATAACTATGTAGAATGTGAGGCAGTTGTGGTCACTATCACCAAAATGCTCTCCCACCACAAGCTGTCAACGTACTGAGTTAGGAAACCCTCCTGAACACACCTTACAAAAACAGCTCCTTCCAAACATCTGCTCGAAGGAGGTTCCAATCAATATTGG
>NW_025137026.1:0-1200 GCF_004010195.1 Chiloscyllium plagiosum
AATAAATGAACCAGGAAGAGGGACCAGTGAACTATCGCGCGGTATTCGAGTCAAACTCAAGGGAAAGGATTGCCGTCTCTAGAGAGGTTAAGAGATAGCAAGATTAACGGTGGTTTGAGACTCGGAGCCACCATGGGCAGCGTTGGAGTCGCCAAAGCTGTACCGATTACGTGGGCTCTTGGTTTGTGAAAACCAAGGCAATGAGACGGTCGGGCCCAATGAGAGGGGATCTCCGGAGGTAAAAGCAAGTAGCACTGGCAAAGAGAAGATTATGGCAACGTGTATGTGAGAGAGAGAGAGAGAGCGAGAGAGAGAGAGAGGGAGAGAGCGAGAGAGAGAGATACAGGCAGAGAGACAGACAGAGAGAGATGAACACTTTTCCAATATCCATCAAAATCGGTTCCAGCAAGAGCGAACAAAAAGAGGGTCGACAGACAACTCGGAATGGTCAAGAAAAAATACAATATATGCTAAATAATTATGGCCCAGTTTCTGTAAAGCAGTTAAAAATGTAAATCAAGGAATGTATATTTTTGGAGGAAGGAAGTTTTAGTAACATGCAGTTGCAAATGCTGAGGTCACCGTTGGAGGAGAGAGAGAAGGAGAAACGGAAGGCTAAAATAGAACCTGTGAATTGGAGTGCTTATAACATGTTGAAGGCTGAACCTGATTTTAGGGAAAGAAAATCTCGAATAAGAGATAGATCAAGTACACGTACAAACACCAGCGCACATGCACACACACACGGAAAACAACCTAATGAAGCTGTACAGTATCTTAAGACTGGATCAGATCCTGACCTTAATGGGCGCCCTCGAAGAGCTACAGCCCCCTACGAGATCCACTTCGGGAAGATTCCAAGTCAACGGTCGCCGCCTCAGGTTCTGCTGAATCACCAATAGCATATCGTACCCACAATCAATTGAACAGAATCCCTAAAGAAGTCGAGACAATGTCCCAGTACCTTAAGCACCTCACGAAAGTCGATAACGTCTATTGTGGACTGATCCCACCCAAGGACATAACGACAGCAGAGATCACACCGTATGAGGCACACCTGAGGAGCAGCTTCATCAAGTACGAAACAACAAAATAGGTAAGAATATACATGTAGAACCTGGGACACGGGAAAGCTGAATTAGATAGAACAATAAGTGTACATGCTGAAAAAATTTCTGGCTCAAGAGAACCATAACCGGA
>NW_025137027.1:0-1200 GCF_004010195.1 Chiloscyllium plagiosum
TTTCAGTTACATCACACTGTCAACCTTCACTATGAAGTCTGTGCCTTACACTTGTGCCCTCTATTATCACCTGATGAAGGAGCGGCGCTCCGAAGTCTCGTGCTTCTGATTAAACCTGTGAGACTATAACCTGGTGTTGTGTGATTTGTAACTATTAAAAGAATGTTGTCACTGAGACACATTGAGACACGGACTGTCCACTGTGCTTCCACTGTCGTCGAACTGAGGGATATGGAGTCCAGAACTATGTACAAGGTGGTCTTAAAAACGGAGATTTTGACTATATCTGTGTTCAGTGGACAAGCTATAATCTAAACAAGGGATATATGGACAAGAGCTGTGCCCAGCACTTCCAGTTTGGACCAAGTAATGGCTATAGAGACCAAGCATCTGCAGTTTGCTTCTGCTGTGACTGAACCAAGGGCCATCCAGTACCTCTCTGTCCACAGTAATCTCACTGTCGTGGAACACAGGGATAACGAGAATAGAACGATTCTCAGTGTTATCAAGCTGTCTTACCAAGGGAGATCACAGTAATGCCTGCACACGGTGTTCAAAGTCGTGTCACACTGAAAGATTTAGGGATCAGAACTGTGCACAGTGATCTAAGTGTGACTTTACCAATGGATATGTAGATCAGTTCTGTGCACAGTCATTTCTTTCCTAAGGAAAGAAAACAAAACAGGAGCTGTCCGAATATTTTACCATAAAATGTTGTAAGGTGTTTCATTTTAAGGACTGGTTTAGATAATTGTTTGCATTTGAATGAAGTAAACTCCACAGCTCTGGGATCAGGCGGTTGAATAAAATCCCCCCAAAAACGATGCACTGTCTTATCTCTTAGAATTCATCGGTATGGACGTCGGGATGTGTCGTTGGGACTGGAGGATGTAGCAGCGATCGGGAGGAAAGGGTCAAAGAGAGTTTTAAAGGCATGCCCCTGTTCAAAGTGTAAATGAGGCAGCGAAGGACGGCTCCTCGGTGAACAGTTTCTGAGGGTAGATGATTAGTAAGTAAAATCGAACAGTTCTTCAAACATTATCTGAAATACGATGCTAACTTTTCATTCAAAACAGGCAGGAATGGGAATATGGGCTGATTGAAAGTAGGCAAAAATACAGTCGAAGCTCAGTTGCAACACAACACACGCGTGAGACCTGATGGTGATACAGTTAGTTATTACAGAGATGTACTAACCGG
>NW_025137028.1:0-1200 GCF_004010195.1 Chiloscyllium plagiosum
CTCACTATTTCCCTGGGTCCCACCATGTTACTCGTTTAAATCCTCCCAAGCAGCTCTAGCAAATCTCCCTGCCAGTATATTAGTCCCCTTCCAATTTAGGTGCAATCTGTTCTTCTTGTACAGGTCACTTTTGCACCAGAATAGATTCCAATGATCCAAAAATGTGAACCCTTCTCCCCTGCAACAGCTCCTCAGCCATCCATTCATCTTCCTATTCCTACCCTCATTAGCTCGTAGCACCGGGAATAATCCAGATATTACTACCCTCAAGGACCTCCTTTTTAAATTCCTGACTAACTTTCTATATTCTCCCTTCAGAATCGCATCCTTTCCCCCTTTCTATGTCGTTGGTTCCAATGTGTACAATGACCTCCTGCTGGCCCCTCTCACCCTTGAGAACATTCTGCACCCTCTCTGAGACATGCTTGATCCTGGCACCAGGGAGGCAACACACCATTCTGATTGAAGAGTGGAGTGAAGGATGTCGGTGAGAGATTGAGCTTTGTCGGTTCAAATTCCAAGTGCCTATAAATTGTACCTTCGCATTGCCGCTTGAAATAAATGTGCTGAGTTTCTGTCACATGGTAATAATCACGTGTACATACATACTACTTATTCATTGGAAGACCGAATTGAAATGATTAATAAGTAGTTGTGCTGAGAAATGTTGAACTTCCTGGTTCTTGCATACTTCAATGCAAGGGGCCTAGGGAAGGCAGGTGAACTCAGGGAATGATTAGAAATGTGGGGCTAGGATAGCATAGTAATTACAGAAATGTGGCTCAGTGATGGACAGAACTGGCAGCTTAATCTTCCAGGATACAAATGCTGGAGGAAGGATAGAAAGGTGGGGGCAAGAGAGGAGGGGGAGTGGCATTTTTGATAAGGGGTAACGTCATTACTGTACTTAGGGAGGAGATGCCTAGGAATACATCCAGAGACGTTATTTGGGTGAAACTGAGAACAAATAAAGAGATGATCACTTTATTGGGATTGTATTATAGACCCTCTAAAAGTCAGCGGGAAATTGAGAAACAGATTTGTAAGGAGATTTCAGTTATCGGTAAAAATAATAGAGTGGTAATGGCAGGGGATTTTAACTTTCCAAACATAGACTGGCATTGCCATAGTTTAAAGGGTTTAGATGGAGAGGAGTTTGTTAAGTGTATACAAGAAAATTTTCTGATTCAGTATGTGGAT
>NW_025137029.1:0-1200 GCF_004010195.1 Chiloscyllium plagiosum
GCATTAACTCAATGACTGCGGTGTAATTCAACGTCTTTTAAAGAAAGTGTTAAGTTCGAGACATTGAATAAACGAGTAATGCTGTATTTAGTCAATTAACACGTGCATACTGGTTCATTGAAGGAACGCGTGAAGTTTCTTTCATTGAATGAGTGTGTGCAGTATGATTCATCAGTTGTATGATTGAAGTTTATTTGATTGAATTAAAACGTTAAGCTTGACACATTGAATAAAAGAGAGAATCTCTACTCATTGAATTAACAAGTGCAGTTTGGTTCACGGAAAGAAACTGTGCAGTTTAATTGAGACAATGCGTGAAGCTTGTGGCGTTGAATAAATTAAGAGTAGCTCTTCTCACTGAATTGACAAGTGCACTCTCTATGCTTGAATGAACGTGTGCAGTTTGATTCTGTAAATAAGTGAGTTAAGTTTGTTTCATGGAAACAATGAATAACGTTTGAAACATTAAATCAATGATTGAAGTTTGATTCAATGAATCAATGAGTGCAGTTTCCTTCATTGAATAAAAGCGTTAAGCTTGACACATTGAATGAATGAGCGAAGCTGTACTCATTGAATTAAGACGTGGAATTTGTTTCATTGAATGAATGCGTTTTGCTCGTGACATTGAACGAATGGCATTAGCTCTAGGTTTATTTCACTGAATTAAAACGTCAAGTTGACACATTGAATGAATGAGAGAAGCAATATTCATTGTATTAACACGTGCAGTTTGGTGCATGTATTGAATATCTGCAGTTTGATTGAGACAATTCGTTAAGCGTGTGGCAAAGAATGAATGAGAGTAGCTGTACTCATTGAATTGACAAGTGCACTCTCTTTCCTTGAATGAACGTGTGCAGTTTGATTCTGTAAATAAGTGAGTTAAGTTTGTTTCATTGAAACAATGATTAACGTTTGAAAAGAAGAATGAATGATTGAAGTATGGTTCAATGAAATCAATGAGTGCAGTTTGCTTCATTGAATTAAAGCGTCAAGCTTGACACATTGAATGAATGAGCGAAGCTGTACTCATTGAATTTGTTTTATGGAATGAGTGGCAAAAGCACGATTCATTGAAACGGTACTTGCAGACTTTGTCATGGAACGAATGCTTGCAGTTGGATTGATTGATTGAATGATTGCAGATAAATTGACTTCAGAAATGCTTTGAGCATGACACATTGAATGAATGAGAGA
>NW_025137030.1:0-1200 GCF_004010195.1 Chiloscyllium plagiosum
TTAGATCCCAATAACGGTCTAGTTTTGTTGTACGTTGTGTGTGTTTTACCTGATTTTCTGTTGCTGTCATTCCCATTAGGGTGTGTGAATTCAGTACCAGATAATAGGCTCAGTTCTGAATTATCCTTGAGGATTGGTGTAGAACGTACTAAGTGTCAGTCATAATGGAAGAAGCTGTACTGTTTATTTAACCTTTTGTCATTGTCCAGGGACTGAATGAATGGGGAAGTGTAGAGAGAGTTTTACTCTGTATCTAACCCAATGCTCTCTCTGTCTTGACAGTGTTTGTTGGGGACAGTGTTGAGGTAGCTTCACTTTCAATTTAAGAGTAGAGGAAGCTTTATTCTGATTGCAATCCCATGCTGTCCTTTTCCTGGGAGTGTGAGATGGCATCTGCTATTGAAGTGAATGCAGACTTGCTGTGGGAGCGAAGGGTACTTCTACCTGAGCACACCCATCTTTGAGATTGCTGTGCTAATCACGACAATCTCAGACACCTTCATTCACTTTTCCAACCAACCACAGGGTGGTTAAGGATGTAATAAATGCAAGCATTGCCAGCGATGCCCACACACCATGCATGAATAAATACTTTTTATTTAAAAGTTACATTCACGTTCCAAACCCTCTAATGTATGATTACTTACATGGAAAATTCCTGTCAGTTTGGAATATCATTTTAAAACATAGGAATGTGTCAACCATGTAGAAATATAACAAGAACAACAAATGGAGAAGTTAACAGGTAATGAGCAGGACCAGAATGCTGAGTCAGTCTGACTTCCATGGCTGAGAGAGTTCTCCCAGATGTTGAAGTTACACCAGTGCCTTTTACTCTTGCAGCTTGCCAAAAGTTTGTCCCCGATGTAAGATCATTCAATAACCCGAAGAACTAACTGTTTTTATGTCCATAGCTGCTGCCAGACTTGCTGAGTAATTCCAGCCCTTCTGCTTTACTCTTTTATCGGATTTGAGCTTCCCGAAGTCAGTGTAATGAAGAACTGCAATGCTGGAGATCTGAAACACAAAAATGCACCAATTGCTGGAGAAACTCAATAGGACTGGAAGCACAAGTGGAGAGAGAGGCAGAGTTAGCATTTCAAGTGCTGTGACCCTTCTTCACAACTGTTCTGGACGCATGCCAGGATATTGACTCTGTTTCTTTCTCTCTCTCTCTCCACCGTTGTTGCCAGACTGGCT
>NW_025137031.1:0-1200 GCF_004010195.1 Chiloscyllium plagiosum
AATACAGTTATATGGAGAGTTACAGGTACTGAGTGGTTACAAATTTAGAAAGGAAGAGTTTATACGTGATCAGAAGTATAAATAAGAATAAAGAAATTTGAGAGATCACTAGCACAAATGGGAATGGAGGTGGTGAGACATTCTGATGAATGATAAGTGTTGTCGGCAGTGGAGGATGTCACATTTACAGGAAGAGCTGCATTGTCTGTGTGCAGTTACAGATGTTCGGAGTGTTGTAGCGCCTGCTGGAGGGTACACAGATAACAACAGTTCCAACGGTTGGTGCAGTGGTTCAGGAAGGCAGCTCACCACCACCTTCTCATGGATAACTCCAAATCAACAATACATACAGCAATGCTCATGACCACGAATGAATGGACCACGAATGAATGAATAAATAAAAAATCTACAAGCAGCACTGAGGTCACTCAGGGAGGCACTTTCAGCAGCACTTCACAAACCCGGAGCAACTATACCCTGGAAGGACAGGAATTCTAGCTGCACGGGAACACTAGCATTTCCAAGGTGCTCTCAAAACCACGCTCCACCTGCACTGTGTCTGTCCCTACACCCAAAGGACCGCAATGGGTGAGGAAGTCAGCTCCCCACCACCTTCTGCAGGTAATTACAGATGGGAAGGTAATGATGGCCAACCAAGTGATGGCCACATCCCATCAATGTATTTGTACAAGGGAAACTCATGGACTGTTCATGTCACATTTGCTTCCTCCACACAACCTACATTCCCATATCGTTCTGTGTCAGCAACAAACATGGAATCAGTAGATTTTGTCCATCCATCAAATGTATCGAATCCCTTTGTGAATAGTTAGGGCTCAAGCACTAATCGATTTATTCCCAGTTAGTTTTCTGTTAAAGAATTCCCAATCCATGTCAGTACATTCCTTCCAATCCCACATTTGCCAACATTGCTTATCCACCTCTTCAGTGGGACTTTGTTGAAAGGTTTCTGAAAACCCCGGCAAACTATTCCTCCTTTTTATCTACTCTGCTTATTCACAGCCAGACAGGAAAACAAACCCAGCTGGGTCTGTGAAATAAAATTTCAGTTTCAGAACAACATGATTGATATGAATGGAGGATTGGCTGATAAGCAGAAGAGAGTAGGTATAAAGGGGTCGTTTTCACGATGGGAACTGGTGACGAGGGAACTCCGCAGGGGTCAGTGTTGGGGCCACG
>NW_025137032.1:0-1200 GCF_004010195.1 Chiloscyllium plagiosum
AACCTCCACAATCCATTCTAATGTCAACCAGTCTAATTGAAACTAGAGCGTGTACATCCTTCTGTTTTGTGCTTGAGAAGAGGTGTATTAAATCAGTAAAGATTCAGATGCACAAACTTGAGGATCACTGGATGGAGACCATACACCTCAACTGAGTGTTGGAAGCGATTCACGTGGTCATCTGTACTCAGTGAGCACAGATTATTCACATTAGTGACAAACACTTGCCCCTTGTGTGGAAAGGGATTCACTTGGTTCTCCAATCTCAGCAGATATGGGCTTGTTCATACCATCGCGCGAAAAAGTAAATGTTCTGATTGTGAGAAGAGCTTCAGGCATAACAATGCTTTGATGAAACGACAGTAAACGCTTTCTGGGTAGAGGCCGTTCACCTACACTATGTGTAGCAATGGATTCAATAATTCACCCGCACATGTGATGCACCAGATTGGTTCAGCTCAGTTGGCTGGGTTGCTTGTTTGTTAAGTAGTGTGACGCTGACAACATGGGTTCCGTTCCCATCAATGGGTTGAGAATACCATAAGCAACTGTCCTTCTCAACCTCTTCCGTTGCCTGAGGTCTTGGAGCCCACTGGTTCAATCACCACCAGTCACTTGTCTGTCTAATGAAGAGAATAGATCCTATGATCTGCATATCGACGGTGGCACCCGCATTCCAGTGAGGTCAAATGTGATTGTATCCTACTGTTATTGCATCCAGAAATGAACTGTGTTCATTCTTTCAGCAGGCGTTTACTTCATTGGATGTGAATAGCTTCTTTAATTGAACTGGGTTTTAATTGCTCAAGTATCAATCACATCAAATATACAGTTTTCCGCAATTTCTCTCCAATGAGAGGAGACTGGTGATATGCATTTGCACTCTGTTCTTGGGCATGTTCTTCGTTATTCAAGCTTGATGTGTATTAAACATTTATTTGATGCATTCAGAATTACGGACTGTGTTTCACTGCAATGGAAGTCCTTGAGAAGTGTAATCACTGCGTGAGGAGATGCAGTAGTTAAATTGTGTCGCTACACAGTGGGAAGTCAGTCCCACAGTGAGAGCACGTGAATGGTTTCTCATCAATGTGAACACGTTGATGGGAGTTCTGTTCCTGGGAACATATAAAACACTTCCCATACTCTGGACATTTAAACGGTTTTTTTTCACTTGTAACCCATTGGTGAATGGAAGAT
>NW_025137033.1:0-1200 GCF_004010195.1 Chiloscyllium plagiosum
AGGACAGATGTCTGAGGGAGTTTCGTCAATCAGCGCAGTAGGGGCGCGGAAAGCTCTGCCTGCAACAGTAGTACACCCGCCAATATTTGGTGCATTTAAATGGTCATTTCAAAAGCATAACCATGGAAGTGGATAATGTAATTAAGATGGGCTTTAGGTTGGATTAACAGGATATTAATATTGTTGGCAGGCCAAATAATAATGTCATTTCATCACTATGTCACGGTACATCCGCGATGTTTCTTTCAAGCGATTCAGTTTTTTGAGAGAAGTAAATATTTCTCGAGGAAGGTTTTATTATCAATTAGAGGTTGACACCGCTCCCTCTGACAAATAACACAAAAGTACTCAAAGAGAATCTGTAAAAGATTTTGTAAAAATGAAATATTTTAATTGCAAGTGATTACATAAAATAAATCCGTTACTCTCAATTGATAATAAAGGAGCAACAATCTGGTCATCTAACTGCATCAGTGACAGAATTAACTAAAGTATAAACAAAGCATCGAACTGCTAAGTATTCCCTGATAAAATAATTTTGGAATGGTACGCTACTCCAATAAAAAAAATCCCACTCATATACCAAAAAAAGAACAACATTTATTTTCTCAAAATTACCACTAGGTTACGTGTCCTCTGGAACGTTCTTTGTCACCTCTGTCAATCAGCCTGGAATCCAGTTTCCCCCGTCTATTTTTATGTCTTTGTCATTGATGACTGTGAGAGCCAACTTTTCTCGAGTTAGCTGAGGGATGTTTGTTCTGTCGAATGGCAATTAGTTATGTGGTATTTGCCCAATTGCTCCGTTTTTCGATACTCGTGATGACATATTAATATTTCTTATAATAGGATTGATCCTATGTAGTCACCCAACCAACATCCACATATCATCGCATCATCCTCTGCCATTTCAGCCACCTACGAATGGACCACACCACCAGAGACATATTTCCTCCCTACCCCATCCACTTTCTGGAAAGACGATTCCCTACGACTACGATATCAGGACTACGCCACTCTCCATGCCCAGCACCTTCCCCGCCACCGCAGGAATCGCACAGCCTGCGCCCACACCGTCCCACTCGAGTCCATCCAAAGCCCTGAAGTTGCCTTTCATATCTAACAATGCTTCACCTGCACTTGCACAGATATCATGTACTGTGTCAATTGCTTCCCATGCGGTCTGCTATACATTGAGGA
>NW_025137034.1:0-1200 GCF_004010195.1 Chiloscyllium plagiosum
CCTATACTATTTCAGTTTCTACCATATGCCTATTCAATAACAATTCAAACCCTCTGAAAGTTGGCGAGTCTGCTACTTTTGCAAGCAGTCCCTTCCACGTCCCTACGATGCACAGAGTAAGGAAAGTACCCCTGACGACTGTCCTACATCTATCACACCTCAATTTAAAGCTATGTCCCCTCTTGCTAGTTATCGCCATTCGTGGAAAAAGGTTCTCACTGTCCAACCTATCTAACCCTCTGCTTATCCTATGTGAATCAATTAAGTAACCTCTCAACCTTCTTGTCTGTAACGAAAACAGCCTCAAGTCTCTCAGCTGTTTCTCGTAAGGCCTTCTGGGCATCATCCGAGTAAATATCTTCTGAGCTCTTTCCAAAGCTTCCACATCCTTCCTATAATGAGGTGACCAGGAATGTACGCAACAGCATGGTGTCCTGTTTCTGAAACTCAATCCCTCTACCAATAAAAGTTAAGACACTGTGTATTCTTAACAGTCCTATCGACCTGGGTAGCAACGTTAAAGTATCTATGTACCCGGACACTGAAGTCGCTCTGATGATCTACACTACCAAGAACCTTCAAATTAGCCTAGTACTCTACATTCATGTTACTTCTTCCAAAATAAATCACCTCACACTTTTCCGCATTAATATCGTTTTGCCACCTCTCTGTCCAGATGTGCAGCATATCTATGTCTCTGTAACCTACAACATCCTTCGAATCTATCCACAGCTCGACCGATCTTAGTGATATCAACAAACTGACGAACCAATCGTTCTATACATTCATCCAGGTCATTTATAAACATGGTAAACAACAGTGTACCCAAAACAGATCCTTGGGGTACCCCATTAGTAACTGAAGTCCAGGAAGTATGTTTCCCATCAACCACCATCCTCTGTCTTCTTTCAACTAGCCAATGTCAGATCAAAGAGGCTAAGTAACCCTCAAACCCATGCCTCCGTATTTTGAGCAATGGCCTGGTGTAAGAAACCTTATCAAACGCCTTACTGAAATCCGTATACAATACATCAATTGCTTTACCCTCATCTGCATTCTCGAAGAATTCAAACGTGTTTGTGAGTCATTATCTACCTGTCACAAAACCGTATTGATTATATCAAATTCCCTTCGAGATGAATATAAATCCTTTCTCTTACAACTCTGGCCAACATTTCAGCCACACACGAAATAAGGCTC
>NW_025137035.1:0-1200 GCF_004010195.1 Chiloscyllium plagiosum
AGTGTAAACTGTAAAATACAACCCACGACCCCTTTTGTATGTCTATGAGTGGCGATTAAGCCGGAGAGCAATGAGTTCAATAAGCAATTCACTCGCCCTGGAAGCAGGTAACCATGTTAATCATATCAACATCGATTTTTGTTTCCGGGAATATGCTGCACTGCATAGCACACATACACCAGGATGGCCCTGTGCACCCATAAGAGAAGTATTGGTTCAGGAGATTGGTTAAACCAGGTCAGTTGTTATTGTGCGAATTTTATTGAAGGGATGACAGATGTGCAGTCAGTGTGAACTTATGTAAAGTACCTGTGACGGCAAGTAAATTCTATATTTTTGATGTGGAAGGCTGCGCTCCTCGCGTGTCACTGGCGAAGGTGTCCAGTGACAATTGGCAGGATTTGGGGCCATGGGTACTAAAGGCATAAAGAACGAAATGCTGAGTGTTCTGGGACGATGTGGGTATGTGGTTCAATGCAGATGTGCGGACATATAGGAAGAAATTAATTTATCTAACTCAGGCAATAGAACAGTCGAGGTAACCCCCGCGAGCCCTGAAGAGCCTCGAAGGCTGGCCTGGCGTTTCCCTAAGATAAACTTCTCAGACGCAAGATTAATAACGGTCCCTACTGAATTATGGATAAAAGGCAAACATGATGTGGGGCTTATACGAGGTTGTGAACCAATACGAGTAACCACGAAGTCGGTGTATCGTCCTTGCAGTGCACAATGCCAGTTAAAACCCGAGGCCATAGAAGTAGTTACTCTAGTTTTTCAATCCTTCCCAAAGGCTAGAAGATAATCCCCTGTGTAAACTCACTTGTGAGAACTCCCATTTTTCTGATCAAAAAGGCAACAAAAATTCCAAGTGAACCGGAGGAATGCAGGTTTGTTCAAGACCTGCAGGCAGTCAATAACAGTGTTGTCCCGCGCGCATCAAATGTTCCCAAACCCTATACAGTATTAGTTCCATTTCCACCGGACTGTGGATTTAGCAAATACATTCTTTAGTGTGACGGTGCATCCAGATAGTCAATTCTGGTTCGCTATTTAGTTCAAAGGGAAATCTTATGAGTTCACATGACTTTGTCAATGTTACTGTGAGTGACCCACCATACATAATGAGGCTATACGCAGGAGACTGGAGACTCTTGTTTTAACCCTGGGTCTGCGCTTCTGCAATCTGTCGACAATTGCTTA
>NW_025137036.1:0-1200 GCF_004010195.1 Chiloscyllium plagiosum
CACTGTACTGGGATGGTCCCGAGTGTTCTCACTTTGCTGGGATGGTCCTCATTGTTCTCACTGTACTGGGATGGTCCCAGTGTTCTCACTGTACTGGGATGATCCCCAGTGTTCTCACTGTACTGGGATGATCCTCAGTGTTCTCCCTGTACTGGGATGGTTCTCAGTGTGAGCACTGTACTAGGATGGTTCTCAGTGTTCTCACTGTACTGGGATGGTTCTCAGTGTGAGCACTGTACTGGGATGGTCCCCAGTGTTCTCACTGTACTGGGATGGTCCTCAGTGTTCTCACTGTACTGGGCTGATCTCCAGTGTTCTCACTGTACTGGGATGGTCCTCAGTGTTCCCGCTGTACTGGGATGGTCCCCAGGATTCTCACTGTACTGGGATGGTCCTCAGTGTTCTCACTGTACTGGGATCGTCCTCAGTGTTCTCACTGTACTGGGATGATCCCCAGTGTTCTCACTGTACTGGGATGATCCCCAGTGGTCTCACTGTACTGGGATGGTCCTCAGTGTTCTTACTGTACTGGGATTATCCCCAGTGTTCTCACTGTACTGGGATGATCCTCATTGTTCTCACTGTACTGGGATGGTCCTCAGTGTTCTCACTGTACTGGGCTGCTCCTTCGTGTCCACACTGTACTGCGATGGTCCTCAGTGCTCTCACTGTACTGGGATGATCCTCAGTGTTCTCACTGTACTGGGATGATCCTCGGTATTCTCACTGTACTGGGATTCTCCTCAGTGTTCTCACTGTACTGGGATGATCCCCAGTGTTCTCACTGTACTGTGCTGATCCTCATTGTTCTCACTGTACTGGGATGGTCCCGAGTGTTCTCACTGTACTGGGATGGTCCTCATTGTTCTCACTGTACTGGGATGGTCCCAGTGTTCTCACTGTACTGGGATGATCCTCAGTGTTCTCACTGTACTGGGATGATCCCCAGTGTTCTCACTGTACTGGGATGGTCCTCAGTGCTCTGACTGTACTGGGATGGTCCTCAGTGTTCTCACTGTAGTGGGATGGTCCTCAGTGTTCTCCCTGTACTGGGATGATCCCCAGTGTTCTCACTGTACTGGGATGGTCCTCAGTGTTCTCACTGTACTGAGATGGTCCTCAGTGTTCTCATGGTACTGGGATGATTCCCAGTGCTCTCAATGTACAGGGATGGTCCTCAGTGTTCTCACTGAACTGGGA
>NW_025137037.1:0-1200 GCF_004010195.1 Chiloscyllium plagiosum
TATCCACATTACAGAGGAGGAGGTGTTGGATGTTTTGGAATGGTTAAAGGCGGATAAGTCCTCAGGACCTTGTCAGGTATACTCTCGATCTCTGTGGGAAGCTAGAGAAATGATTGTTGTGCCCCGTGCTGAAATATTTGTATCATCGATAGACACAGGTGAGGTACCAGATGTCCGGAGGTTGGGCTAACGTGGTACTACTGTTTAAGACGGGTGGTCAGGACAAACCAGGGAACTTCAGACTGGTTCGCCTGACGTCAGTCGTGTGCACGTTGAAAGACGGATACATGAGTGACAGGAATTACATGTGTTTAGAAAGGCACTGTCTAATTGGGGATAGTCAGCAGTGCTTTGTACGTGGGAAATCATGTTTCAAGATATTGAGTTTTTTGAAAAAGTAACAAAAGGATTGATGAGGGCAGAGCGGTGGGTGTGAGTGATATGGACTTCAGTAAGGTATTCGAAAAGTTTCCACATGGGAGCTTGGACAGCAAGGATAGATCTCATGGAATACAGAGAAAACCAGCCATTTGGATACAGAACTGGCACGAAGGTAGACGACAGAGGATGGTTGTGGGGGTTGTTTTTTCAGACTGGAGACCTGTGACCAGTGGAGTCCCACAGGATCGGTGCTGCGTCCACTACTTTCCATTAATTATATAAATGATTTGGATGTGAACATAGCAGGTATAGTTAGTAAGTTTGCAGAGGACACCAAAATTGGAGGTGTAGTGGATAGTGAAGAATGTTACTTCACATTACAACGGGATGGTGAACTGATGGGCTAATGGGCTGAGGAGTGGCAGATGGAGCTTAATTCAGATAAATGGGTGGTGCTGCATTTTGGCAAAGCATCTTTCGCAGGACTGTTACACTTAATGTTAAGGTCCCAGGGAGTGTTTCTGAACAAAGAGACCTTGGAGAGCAGGTTCATTGTTCCTTGAAAGGAGAATTGTGGGTCGATAGGATAGTGAAGAAGGTGTTTGGTATGCTTGCGTTGACTGATCAGGGCATTGAGTAGAGGAGTTGGGAGGTCATGTTGTGGCAAAACAGGACATTGGAATAGTCACTGTTGGAATATTGCGTGCAATTCTTGTTTCCTCCCTATCGGAAGGATATTGTGTAAATTGAAAGGGTTCAGAAAAGATTTACAAAGATGCTGACAGAATTGGAGGATTTGAGCTAAAGGGAGAGGTTAAA
>NW_025137038.1:0-1200 GCF_004010195.1 Chiloscyllium plagiosum
GGAGCAAATGATCGACAACACGCGCATTCATAACATTTCATTGAACAAACATATAACCTCACCCGTGCGGGCCCAAATCTTTTTCACATCACAAAGATGAATAACATCAGAGCATATCTAAGTAAACTTAATGTTGCAAATAACACAATTGCCATGCCTGCATGATTCCATACATTAGAATCGTTTATGTTTAATGCTGATACATGGTCCTATCACATTTTTGTTATTTCTTCTCACCTTTGCGATATTCACATTTAATGAACATCTATCCACAGACCCACTCTCTCACAGCCAATTCACACTCGCACAGATACATTTACTAATTCAGTGTCACTCACTCCCACACTTTTCAGCTCTCCCTGTCACGTTCATACTCTCGGGGTCATGCTCACTTCTTCGTTCTTACTCTCACTCCCTCATATTCACTTTCACTCACTCAGTGCCAAAATATGCCACTGTCACAATGATTACTTCAATTCACTCTCACTCACTCACTCTCACTGTCACACTGTCACACTGAATCCCCTCAGTGTCACTCTCCCTCGCTCTTCTTTGGAATTGTATTCAAACCTACATTCTGCCGATTTCTCAGCAACAAATAGACGTGTTGCACGAAACTCAATTTAACCGAACAATCGAATAGAACGCGTCCACAAAGGCTAGCCACTCTCCCCTACATCAAATATAGCTCCCAAATAACTAACAGACTTATCATTCCACATTGCATCATGGTAGCCCGAAAACAACAGCTAATGGACGTTAAAGACCCTTTACAGACAACGAGCAAAACTAATGTCATTTACAAAATACCTTGCAAGAAGTGTAACAAACACTACGTTGGACAAACAAGCAGAAAACTAGCAACCATAACATATGAACATCAACTAGCAAAAGAAAGACATAACCCTCTCTCAGTAGTATACTTACGTACAGAAGATGAAGGTCATCACGAGGAATGGGACAACATACTCATCCTCGAACTAGCCAAACAGACTCATGCACAACATTTGCTGGAAGCATCGCATTCCAACCGGAACTCTGTCAACAAACACAGTGACTTGGACGCCATTTAGCAGCCTCTTAGAAAATGAGAGAAAATAGCAGCATCACTGGAAATGATATCAGGACAGGAAATGATACCACCAATCTGAGGAATCCCAAAAACGTAAATCGAAAGCGACTTAGTAATACTAGTGCTTC
>NW_025137039.1:0-1200 GCF_004010195.1 Chiloscyllium plagiosum
TCCCGTAGTGCCCAAGGGTGTGCAGGTTAGGGTTGATTGGCCATGCTAAATTTTCCCGTAGTGCCCAGGGATGTGCAGGTTAGGGTGGATTGGCCATGCAAAACTTTCCCGTAGTGTCCAGGGGTGTGCAGGTTAGGGTGGATTGGCCATGCTAAATTGTCCCATAGTCCCCAGGGATGTGCAGGTTAGGGTGGATTGTCCATGCTAAATTGTCCCGTAGTGCCCAGGGATGTGCAGGTTAGGGTGGGATGGCAATGCTAAATTGCCCCGTAGTGCCCAGGGATGTGCAGGTTAGGGGTAATTGTCCATGCTAAATTGTCCCATAGTGCCCAGGGATGTGCAGGTTAGGGTGGACTGGCCATGCTAAATTGTCCCACAGTGCCCAGGGATGTGCAGGTTAGGGTGGATTGGCCATGCTAAATTGTCCCGTAGTGCCTAGGGATGTGCAGGTTAGGGTGGATTGTCCATGCTAAATTTTCCCATAGTGCCCAGGGATGTGTAAGTTCGTGTGGATTGGCCATGCTAACTTGTTCCGTAGTGCCATGGGATGTGTAGGTTAGGGTGGATTGGCCATGCTAAATTGTCCCCTAGTGCCCAGGGTTGTGCAAGTTAGGGTGGGTTGGCAATGCTAAATTGCCCCGTAGTGCCCAGGGATGTGAAGTTTAGGGTGGATTGGCCATGCGAAATTTTCCCGTAGTGCCCAGGGATGTGCAGGTTAGGGTCGATTGGCCATGCGAAATTTTCCCGTAGTGTCCAGGGATGTGCAGGTTAGGGTGGATTGGCCATGCTAAATTGTTCCATAGTGCCCAGGGATGTGCAGGTTAGGGTGGATTGGCCATGCTAAATTGTGCCATAGTGCCCAGGGATGTGCAGGTTAGGGTGGGTAGGCCATGCTATATTGACCCATAGTGCCCAGGGATGTGCAGGTTAGGGTGGATAGGCCATGCTAAATTGTCCCGTAGTATCCAGGAATTTGCAGGTTAGGGTGGATTGGGCATGCTAAATTGTCCCGTAGTGCCTCGGGATGTGCAGGTTAGGGTGGATTGTCCATGCTAAAGTTTCTCATAGTGCCCAGGGATGTATAGGTTCGTGTGGATTGGCCTTGCTAAATTGTTCCGTAGTGCCATGGGATGTGTAGGTTAGGGTGGATTGGCCATGCTAAATTGACCCCTAGTGCCCAGGGTTGTGCAGGTTAGGGGT
>NW_025137040.1:0-1200 GCF_004010195.1 Chiloscyllium plagiosum
CCATCAACTCCTATTTCACTCAACCTTACAGCAAGATCCCTTTCCGAATTTTCTGCCTCATTGATACTGTTGTCTTTCTTGACTTCTCTTGTTCTAACTTTCCCTTCAATTTCCTTCATAAACATCCAGTTTCTCCCCTCTCCCCTGCTACTTAGTTTAAATATAGCGGTGTTGCAGTAGTAAACCTACCTGCCAGAATGCTGGTCCCTAACCTATTTAGGTGCAATCCGTCTCTCTTGTAGAATTTATGCTTACCACAAAATATACCCAGTGATCCAAGAACTTAAATCCTTGCTTCCTGCACCAGTTCCACAACCACACGTTCAAGTCCATTATCTCCCTGTTTCTGGTCACACCAGCACGAGGAACTGGAAGCAAACCGGATATAACCACCTTCGACGTCCTGCTTTTAAGCCTTCTTCCTAGTTCTCCGAAGTCCCGCTGTAGTATGTTCCTCCTCTTCTTCCCGACATCATTTGTGCCGACATGTACCACCACCTCTGGCTCTTCACCCTCGTCCTTGAGTATTTCCTGCACTCTGTCCGCGATGTCTTTCAACCTGGCACCAGGAAGGCAACACACCATCCTTAAATCTCGCCTGCTGCCGCAAAAAACCCGGTCAGTTCCTCTCAGGATGGAGTCCCTATTACCATGGTTCTGTGCAATGTCCGACTCTTCCGCTCTGCCTCTGCGCCAACTTTTGATTGAGAGACCTGGTCGCCTTGCGAATTGGCAGTGTCATCAGTCTCTACTGTTTCCAAAAGCTTCAACTTGGTACTTCTCCCGGGGTCTGTTGCACCGGTCTCCTCTCCGCCTTCCTCATCGTCTGCTCTCTTCTGCTCTTTTCTGGCATGATTGGTGTAATAACCTCGCTGAAGGTCTTGTCCAGAAAGATCTCGGTCTCTCGGATGAGCCAAAGGTCCTCGAGTTCTTTCATCAGCTCTGCAATATGCTCGGTCAATAGCTGAATGTGCACACACGTTCCACACACATACGAGCCAGACACACCAGAGTCGTTGACCTCCCACATCAAGCACGTAGCGCACTGAACCAGCTGGGCAGTCATGTCTTCACCCTCTTCAACTGTGGCGTAATCACTTCACTCAACCTCCTTGTCAAAGTTTCCTGAGCTGAAGCCTCACTCTTCAATCCAAACTTCCTTCGACACTCTTTTTGTGGCAAGTCTGTGGACTCTTAATT
>NW_025137041.1:0-1200 GCF_004010195.1 Chiloscyllium plagiosum
TCACAGTTTATTTGAACACTATAGTAAAAATATTATCAAAGAAAGATGAACGTGGAATAATTTAACTCTATTGGAAATCTGAACAAAACTCAGTAAATTATTTTA
Source organism: Chiloscyllium plagiosum (assembly GCF_004010195.1). Taxonomy (NCBI): domain Eukaryota; kingdom Metazoa; phylum Chordata; class Chondrichthyes; order Orectolobiformes; family Hemiscylliidae; genus Chiloscyllium; species Chiloscyllium plagiosum. The sequence continues at coordinate 106 of NW_025137041.1, forward strand.
CTCCTGAACAGTAACTGTTCCAATGTGGGAACAGCTCATAAACACACCCTGGGCACAACATTCAGAGAAACAAACTGCAGGATATGCAATCCTGCAACCCAGAAAGGAAAATTCAGAGAGAGTAGCAGCCAGCGCCATGTAGTACAGTGTTCAACCCTGGTGAGTTCCCCGCTACAACTGCTGCAAACTGCTGACTATACGCCCTGCTTCTTTGAGACCTTGACTGTACTCATTGAGGCTGCTTCTATTGTTCCAACATTTAAAAAAATTAAGGTCTCACAAACTATTTACTCTAGTTGCTCTGGAAGATTGCTCGGTAACTCTGCCTGAAAACTTAAATTTAAAAGAGTCCAGGATACAATAATCTCTTAAATCTGGAACAGACACATGCACAAACACACATACAGACACTCATATATGAACAAACATGCAAACACAGTAACACAGTAGCGTCTTTGAGATACAGTTTGGTAAACTTTTGATTAATAAGTGAATCAAGGGTAATTGGGAGGAGTGAGGAGTATGAGGTTGAGAAACAAACCGGCCATGATCAAGCAGCAGAGCAGATTCGATGGAGCTAATTCTGTTCTCGTTTCTTATGATCTTTTGGTATCTGGAAATGGCTTTGTGAGGGTGCTGTGCAGGCTGGCTTTGATAGATATTTAACCAAAATATAGTCAATGGAAATGTGGGGCATGTTTGGAAGGCTGAATGTTTTTTGTCTATTCCTAATTATTGTCATTTCCTGTTATTCAAAAGCAGTGGTCATTTTTTTGTGAGGTTGGCACATTTTGCACATTCTCCCCGTGTCTGCGTGGGTTCCCTCCGGGTGCTCCGGTTTCTCCCACAGTACAAAAATGTGCAGGTCAGGTGAATTGGCCCTGTTAAATTGCCCATAGTGTTAGGTGCATTAGTCAGCGGGAATGAGTCTGTGTGGGTAACTCTTCAGAAGGTCAGTATGGACTGGTTGGGCCAAACGGCCTGTTTCCACACTGTAGGGAGTCTAATTTACTCTAATTTAATCTAATCTGATCATATATATTATAAAATAAGCGCCTTCTGATTAAGACTGAGTTAAGGATAATTTTTTCTCCT
>NW_025137042.1:0-1200 GCF_004010195.1 Chiloscyllium plagiosum
TGTTGTATCCATGCCGTGTTAGTAGTGTGTGTGTGTGTATGTGGGGTGGGTGGATATAAAGTAGAGGGATGGGGGAGGTACTGCATGCACTAGTGAGGGAGGAAATTCCTGAGCCTTGTTTTGGGGTACGTGCTACAACAGATGGGCAGTGAGCGTGAGGGAGCAGAGAATATACTGTAACACTTATCCTGACAGAGCGGTGAAGGTTATTGGTACTTGTCCTGTATTCTTGGAGATATTTTAAGACCACAGACTTTGCAATGAGATGGGTGGTAAGCTCAGACTATGCTCGGTTGCTCTGTACTGTGGCCCCATTTGGGAAAAGAATGGTCTCCTCTGTACTAGCCCATCTATCAGGACCGCCGTGCCCCTGTCGACAAATCGCGATTAATTTCCCCGACCTGCCCTGCTCAGGGTAATTTGTATGGGGCATCTCCACACTGAGAAAGCTCAAAGGTGACCCCACTGGTCTTTTAACGAAGGCACCACTGCCAGGGATCAGGGAATATTCACGGTGTTGGTGAATACCTCCAGATATGATGGGTGGGTGATACAGACTGGCATTGAATTAGAGGATCATCTTGACGATGGGTAGGTAGATAATGAGGTTGGTTCGATAAGATACCACCAGGAAACTAAGCTAGCCTCGTGCAGAAAATCCCTCTGTTACAATGAAAATGCCACTGAGACCAATTATTGTTAGATTCAGGCCAGTGAGACGAAGAATCTGCTGCCCCCACACACAGTTACAAAGCTGTAGAAAAATTCGTCACCAAGAAGTCTCCCTCATCTGGACTCAAAATAATGTCCCATTCATCCATCATTACTGGGAATATTATCTCATGTTGCAGAATGGTACTGAAATGTCTATATTGTAGCATTCAGAAACCTGTGAACACATGCTTCGATGTCTCTGTCTCTTCGTCTCCCCTTCTCTGTCCATTTATCAAACCATTTACGTTTGTTGGTAAGTCAACTGATACCCCCCCACTATTTCTCCGCGTCTGTGAGAATCTCGGGTGGTAATGTGCGGTGAATTGAGAATCTGGCAATAAATATTTTTCTTTGTTCTCTTTCTTGTGATTGGACGCTCCGAGTTCTATTTCCCCCAGCTACACACATTCTCCAATCTACCTCCATAGTTCGGAAATGTTGTCCATGATGTACTTGTCCATGTACAGTAAACCTCGAAACCTCGAA
>NW_025137043.1:0-1200 GCF_004010195.1 Chiloscyllium plagiosum
TAAAACATACCCCAGTGATCCAAGAATTTAAATACTTGCTTCCAAGAATTTAAAGCCTAGGGCAATTTAAAATTACCAATCCACTTAATCTACACATGCTTGGCCTGTGGGAGGAAACCGCCCACTCAGAGGAAACCGTGCAAAGAAGGGGAGAACGTACAAATTCCACGCAGTGGCTGGAGTGGAATTGAAACTGAGGCTTTGGCACTCAGGCGCCAGTGCTGACCACGGAGCCATCATGCCACCGAAATTGTTGCTAAATGTTGTGACAAAGCCTGTCGAAAATCCTTTTTTTACATAATAAGTTGCTGTTTCACACCACCCTCTGGGACATTTATTTATCAAATAGCCACCAAGTTGCAAAATGCAATTGATAAAATGAGATAAAAATATAATGTCTGCCCAATGAAGGGATTAATAATTTGACTAATTATTAACTCTAGAGGAAACAAATACGCAATGGTCAAAAGTCCGACACAGATGAAAAGTGAAATGGAAAAGTTTGTTTGAAATGCAACAGAGCCGTGGCTTTGTTCAGCAGCAGCAAATAAGATGAAATGGGAAAACAGTCAAAGCTGTTGTCGGTGTCTAAATACTGATCTTGATAAAGGTGCACTATCGTTTGCATATACATTTACATTGGCTTCCGTATTGTCTGGTATTACCATTATATGCAAACTTCACAAATCATATTTACAGATTTTGCTTTTCTTTTCATTGTCGACTTTGACGCTAGTTAACAACTTGCAATGTATTCACTCCATATGTGACATGACAAATTGCTATAATACTTTGATCTCACACCTATTTATCATTACATTGCATATACAGGTGATTGGCTACGTTGAATTTTCTTTTCATTCTTAAGAGTCGAATCCACCTTTCATTCATCACTCACTCTCAGAATGTTCTTTTTTTGATTCCTCGCTGATCTTTAGATGTAAATATATTTTCATTCATTAATTCAATTTTATTTCAATAAAAGAACTGAGGGTGAGTGTGCATGAAAAATAGTAAAAAAATGTAATTCAGACTATGCATAGAGATGTGCAGTCACTTGCAGGGCAGTCTAAAACTAATTGGTCATATATTGGAACATCATATCCTTTTTCATCCTTCTAAACCCTAATAATTCTTTGAAGATGTGACAACTAGGTTAGACCAGGGTAACCCAGTGGATGTGGTCTACCTAGACTTCCA
>NW_025137044.1:0-1200 GCF_004010195.1 Chiloscyllium plagiosum
TGCCCATCCAACAGCACTCCCTCAGCACTGTCCCCCAACAGCACTCCCTGAGCACTGTCCCCCAAAAGCACTCCCTCAGCACTTTCCCTCCAACAGCACTCCCTGAGCACTGTCCCCCAACAGCACTCCCTCTGCACTGCCCTCCAACAGCACTCCCTCATTACTGTCCCTCCAACAGCACTCCCTCAGTACGGTCCCTCCAACAGCACTCCTTCAGCACTGCCCCTCCAACAGCACTCCCTCATTACTGTCCCTCCAACAGCACTCCCTCATTACTGTCTCTACAACAGCACTCCCTCAGCACTGCCCCTCCAACAGGATTCCCTCAGCACTGTCCCACCAACAGCACTCCCTCATTACTGTCTCTACAACAGCACTGCCCCTCAAACAGCACTCCCTCAGCACTGCCCATCCAACAGCACTCCCACAGTACTGCCCCTCCAACAGCACAGCACTCCCTCAACACTGCCCCCCAACAGCACTCCCTCAGCACTGTCCCTCCAACAGCACTCCCTCAGCACTGCCCCTCCAACAGCACTCCCTCAGCACTGCCCATCCAACAGCACTCCCACAGTACTGCCCCTCCAACAGCACAGCACTCCCTCAACACTGTCCCACCAACAGCACTCCCTCATTACTGTCTCTCCATCAGCACTCCCTCAGCACTGCCCTTCCAACAGCACTCCCTGAGTACTGTCCCCCAACAGCACTCTCCCTCCAACAGCACTCCCTCAGTACTGTCCCTCCAACAGCACTCCCTCATTACTGTCTCTCCAACAGCAGTCCCTCAGCACTGCCCCTCCAACAGCACTCCCTGAGCACTGTCCCCCAACAGCACTCCCTCAGCACTTTCCCTCAACAGCACTCCCTCAGCACTTTCCCTCCAACAGCACTCCCTCAGTACTGTCCCTACAATAGCACTCCCTCAGTACTGTCCCTCCAACAGCACTCCCTCAGCACTGCCCCTCCAACAGCACTCCCTGAGCACTGTCCCCCAACAGCACTCCCTCAGCACTTTCCCTCCAACAGCACTCCCTCAGCACTGTCCCTACAATAGCACTCCCTCAGCACTGCCCGTCCAACAGCACTCCCACAGTACTGAACCTTCAACAGCATAGCACTCCCTCAGCACTGTTCCTCCAACAGCACTCCCTCAGCACAGTCCCTCCAACAGCACTCCCTCAGCACTGTAGCTCCAAC
>NW_025137045.1:0-1200 GCF_004010195.1 Chiloscyllium plagiosum
AATCAGAGAATGCATCACAGCTACAGAAACGAATGTTGTTGAGGAAGGTTTGTCTACTGAGTCAGTATGGGTGGAAGTTAGAAACAGCAAGGGAACAGCCACCACATTGGGAGTTTTCTACAGACCACCTAATAGCAGTAGAGAGATTGAAGATCTCATAGGCAGGCAGATTCTGGAAAAATGCAAAATTAGCAGGGTTGTTGTTATGGGTGATTTCAACTTTCCCAATATCAACTGGAACCTCCTAAGTGCAGATGGTTTGGATGGAGCCGTTTTTGTCAGTTGCGTTCAGGAGGGTTTCCTTACTCAGTATGTAGACAGACCGACAAATGGAGAGGCCATTTTGGATTTCGTGCTCGGCAACAAGCCAGGATAGGTGTCAGATCAAAGTGGGAGAGCATTTTGGTGAAAGTGATCACAACTGCCTCACATTTAGCATAGCCTTGGAGAGTGAAAGGAGCAGTTACCATGGGAAGATATTTAATGGGGAAAAGGAAATTATGACACTAACAGACAGGAGTTGGGAAGTAGAGACTGGAGCAATTGTTCCACAGAAAGGGCACAACAGACATGTGGAGACTATTTAAGGAGCAGTTGTTGCGAGTGATGCACAAATTTGTTCCTCTGAGACAGGTAAGAAGGGGTAAGATTAAGGACCCTTGGATGACGAAAACAGAGGAACTTCTCATCAAAGGGAAGAAAGCAGCTTACGTAAGGTGGAGGAAGCAAGGATCTCGCACAGCTTTAGAGGATTACAGGCTTGCTAGAAAGGAGCTCAGAAATGGACTGAGGGGGCACGAGAAAGGCTTGGCAAGATGGATTAGGGAGAACCCAAAGGCGTTTTATCCATATGTGAGGAATAAGAGATTGCTCAGGGAGAAGGTAGGGCCAAACAGGGATAGCGGAGGGAACTTGTGCATGGAGTCTGAGCAGATAGGGCAAGCCCTAAATGAGGTTTTTGCTTCGGTTTTCACCAAGGGAAGGGAACTTGTTGTAAATGAAAACTTAGAGGAGCTGGGATACAGTCTTGATCAGATCAAGATTGATGAAGTTGATGTGCTAGAAATTTTGGAAAACATTAAGATTGATAAGTCCCTAGGGCCAGACCAGATTGATCCTAGGCTGCTCCGGGAAGCGAGAAAGGAGGTTGCTAAGTAGCTGGTGAGGATATTTGCCTCCTCACTCTCCACGGGAGTCGTA
>NW_025137046.1:0-1200 GCF_004010195.1 Chiloscyllium plagiosum
ACTCTTTCCCGCTAGCTGTCCCATTCTGTAACCGTGTCCAAATATTTTCCACAATCCCATAAGATATGATTTTGAACACTGGGTTTGGGATTTCAGCAAAAGTCTTTCTGTAAATCCCCCTCGTAATCTTATCCTTGTGAATCACCTCTCCATCAGCCTTCTCTGCTCCAAAGTAAACAACGAGCTTATCCAGCCTCTCTCCATAGCCGATATGCTCCATCCAGGGAGCATCCCGGTGAATCTCCTCTGCACCCCTCCACTACAATCACATCCTTCCCGCAATATGGCTCCCAGAACTACGTACAGTGTTCCAACATGGCCTAACCATAGACTTGTATAGCTCTGACAATCTATACGTCGGTGAATGAAGGTTCTGCCTATGGTTCCCTCTCTCTTGTTAACTAATGTATTAACCTCAGTCGAAAAGTATATTGCTGGAAAAGCACAGCAGATCATCCAGCTTCTGAGAAGCAGGAATGTCGACTTTTTGAAAATATGCTTTTCATCAGAAATGTGGCCACCAATCCTGATAAAAAGCTTATGCTCGAAACGTCGACTCTCCTGCTCCTTGCATGCTGCCTGACCGACTGTGCTTTAGCAGAACTCCACTTCTTGATTCTGATCTCAATCATCTGCAGTCCTCATTTTTTCCCTAACCTATTACCCTGTGCCGTCACATTCAGGGATCTGTGGAGGAAGACCCTCTCATCTTCTTCGTGTGCTGCAATTCATTATATACCCCCATTTTGTCACCATATGTTTATCAGGGCTACATTCCATCTGAACATCTGACCATTCCATCTGTATCTTCCTGTAACATAAGGCCTTCCTACTCACTGCCACCCAGCCAAACTTTGTGTCAAATGAAAACTTAATTAGCACACACCCTCACCACCCCCCGCTAACACATTCACATCTAGATCATTTATGAATACCACAAATAATAAGATACACTGCACTGATCCCTGTGGTACATCAGAGGGGACACTGGTTTCCAGTCACACAAACAGCCTTCCTGCACCACTCTCAGTCTCCTGCGAGTAAGACAATGTTTAATGTAACTCACTAAGTTACCCTTAATATCATGACTTTTTAAATCAGTTTCACATATGGGGCTCTGTCAAAGGTCTGGCTGAAGAACCATAAGAACAACATGCTCGAAAACAAACAATAACATTCACTTGGTATGACTTCCCTCCT
>NW_025137047.1:0-1200 GCF_004010195.1 Chiloscyllium plagiosum
GTATTGCCAGTTCTAACATCTTTGCTTTGCACAACTTTGTAAAATCTCCAACTTCACTCCTTTCATACCCAGATAAGTCTCAGAGACAGAAATAGCCATTGCTGCACAAAGCACTGTACAAACCAACCGAAGTCAACACCCAGACCAAAAGACGCTAACAACTACAAGACGCTGCCATTGAGGCCAACAATCTCCCTGGGCACATCCTCCACTTCCCTGCGTGGGTTTTCTCCAGGTGCTCAATTTTCCTCCCACAGCCCAAACATATGCAGGTTAGGCGTAATGGCCATGTTAAATTTCCCACACTGTTCAGCAATGTGTAGGTTACTTTCACAAGTCAAGGGTAAATATGAAGTAATAGAGGAGGAGAATGCGTCTGGGCAGTTTACTCTTCAGAGGGTTGGTGTGGACTTGTTGGGAAAACTGGCCTGCTTCCGCACTATAGAGATTCTAATCCTGAACCTCATTTGGAAGTATCGATTTCGAACCTGACGAGTGTCCCAAATTTGATATGGACCAGAGCAGACTGCCTTAAAATAATTTAAGATGGTAGTCTGGACGCCAACCTTGTCATTGGCTAGATTCTCAACAGTATGGAAACAGACCCTACCGCCCAGCAAGTCCAAACCACCCAACCTCACTCCCCTCCCCTATATTTATCCCTGACGAATGCACCTAACACTACGGGCAATTTAGCATGGTCAATTCACCTGACCTGCATATCCTTGGATTGTCGGAGGAAACAGGAGCACTCAAAAGGAACACATGCAGACACAGGGCGAATGTGTAAACTCGACAAATTCATGAGCAGGAATTTAACCCATCGCCCTAGTTCGATGAGGCAGCAGTGCTGCCCATTAAGCCACAGTGCCGCCCCACTTCATCTTGCTAAAGGCAGATGTGAAATGGGTGTTCCAGATGTGATTTGACTGGTCAAACCACTCAACTTTAAGCAAACACAATTTATTTAAACACTCTAATAAAAATACATAGAAAAAGAAGAGGAGTTTAAGATAACTTAACGACTGGAAACCTTAACAGAATAATAGGTACAGTACAATTTACTACTGAACAGTTACAATGTACTAACATCCCATAAAATTATCCCTTGGCAAAAAGACACATCTAAGGCAAGTCAGTCATGCATGCAGTTCTCCAATCCAGGATGAAACAGCATCAAGAAAGATTTCAGAGAGAATA
>NW_025137048.1:0-1200 GCF_004010195.1 Chiloscyllium plagiosum
CATGCTGGCCCGATAGTCCATTTACTGAGCCATTCACTGAAATACTCTGCACAGCTCTACATGCTGTGTCCAATTGTCCGTTTTCCTGAGCCATATACTGTCATAGTCTGCACAGCTCCCCATGCTGTGCTGAAAGTCCGGTTTACTGAGCCATACACTGACATAGTCAGTACAGCTCCCCATGTTGGCCCGATATTCTGTTTTATGAGACATACACTGACATAATCTGCACAGCTCCCCATGTTGGGCAGATAGACCCGGTTACTGAGCCATACACTGACACAGTCCGCACAGCTCCCAACGGTGGCTCGATAGTCCATTTACTGAGCCATACACTGACATAGTCTGCACAGCTCTCCATGCTTGGCACATAGTCCGGTTTCCTGAGCCATACACTGAGATAGTCCGCTCAGCTCTCCCTGCTGTCCCGATAGTCCGGTCTACTGAGCCATACACTGACATAGTCTGCACAGCTCTCCATGCTGTGTCTCATATTCCGGTTTCCTGAGCCATTCACTGACATAGTCTGCACAGCTCTCCATGTTGGGCAGATAGTCCGGTTTACTGAGCCATACACTGACATAGTCTGCACAGCTCTCCATGCTGGGCAGATAGTCCGGTTTACTGAGCCATACACTGACATTGTCTACACAGCTCTATATTCTGGCCCGATAGTCCGGTTTACTGAGCCATACACTGACATAGTCAGTACAGCTCCCCCTGCTGGGTAGACAGTCCGGATTACTGAGCCATACACTGACATAGTCTGCACAACTCTCCTAGCTGGGCTGATAGTCCTGTTTACTGAGCCATAAACTGACACATTCTGCACACCTCCCCATGTTGGGGCGCTCGATAGTCCATTTACTGAGCCATACCCTGACATAGTCTGCACAGCTCTCCATGTTGGGCAGACAGTCCGGTTTACTGAGCCATACACTGACATAGTCTGCACAGCTCTCCATGCTGTGTCTCATAGTCCGGTTATCTGAGCCATTCACTGACATAGTCTGCATAGCTCTCCATGTTGGGCAGATAGTCCGGTTTACTGAGCCATACACTGACATAGTCTGCACAGCTCTCCATGCTGTGTCCCATAGTCCGGTTTCCTGAGCCATTCACTGACATAGTCTCCACAACTCTCCATGCTGGGCAGATAGTCCGGTGTACTGAGCCATACACTGACATAGTCTACACAGC
>NW_025137049.1:0-1200 GCF_004010195.1 Chiloscyllium plagiosum
TGTCCTGCAAACCTCTGTGAAAGTTGAAAAAAATCAACATAAATTGCAGTCATGGCTTTTGAAAGTGGCGTTTTTTAACAGAATGTAATGTGAACAGGAATTTCTGGACAGCAGGAATTTCTGTAAGATTTTTGCAGGAACTTCCTCTTGAAAACATCTCCCAGTGCTATAGCAAACACCTGCATTCCAGACTACAGTCCCTCCCAATATTTGCATTACTCCTGGTGAGTAGAGTGATTCATCTTTTTTTCAAAAAAGGATGAATCAGCTCGAAAGAGCCTTTTGATCTACAGGGTTTATTTCCAAATGTTTGCAAGTTGTTTATAGGTGTAAGCCTTTTGCTTAATTTGTGCTTCACGATGACTTGTGGCTGGGGACGTTTTGACAGACCAGATTGTCAGGAGGATGGGAATCAAAGTTTGCCAGACTTGAGGAAGCAAGTTTGATTTGATCTGATTTTGATGTGGTTTAATTATGCTTCATTTGGAATTCAATAATGTGAAAAGGGAATGTTGAAGAACCATCCACATAGTTGTCCAGTTACTCATGTCTGGTACCAATTTTGTGTTCCTTTTGTGCACATCTTAAAACCCTTCCTGAAGCGTGCTGCAAAAATACTCGACATGAGGGAAACGCAGGACTGTTTATAACCATTTCTCATAATTTCCTTATGTTGCACGCGACGGTCCTATTTATACTGTTCAGAATCCTAATGATATCTTCAATCTGCACTGCCAACTTCATAATTTGTGTGCATACACACAATATGTATAAAATGCATTAAATATTAGACTGGGATCATTTAAGGAAGCATTGATCATTGTGTAGAAATATTTTAGCTTGTGTATAAAATGAACAAGGAACAATCCAGAGTAATTCTGAGTTGGAGAAGGGCTGAGTTGAATGGAGCAAGAGGGCATTTTAGCAAAGACAGTTGAGCACAAATATGGGCAATGTTCAGCTTCAGCTGTACAGTACAGCTTAACATTTCCACAAGCAGGAAATGGTGGCAAAAATAATACTCTTATTCCCTGCATGATTTTGCAAAGAATATGGATTATTGTTAACCCCAGTGAGAACCATGCTAAATATAGACAGTTCAGAGGGGAAATAAAGAGTAAGGGAGACTGGCAGCTCACTTTAAAACGGAATCTAAAAGTCATCATCAGTCACAAACAGTGAAAGGGTAGCAAAAGAATA
>NW_025137050.1:0-1200 GCF_004010195.1 Chiloscyllium plagiosum
CGCTGTATTTTTCTATGTTTTCTATGTTCTATGTCATAGCAATAACATCATACTCCCAGGTACAAATCCAATCCCTAAGCTCATCTTCCTTACCTACTATACTTCTCACATTAAAACAAATGCACCTCAGACCACCTGTCCCTTTGCGGTCATCATCTGCTCCCTGCCTACTCTTCCCCTTAGTTACGCTGACTTCATTATCTAGTTCCTTACAGGCTTCGGTTACTATCTCCTTACTGTCCACTAACCTCCTCATTTGGTTCCCCTCCCCTTGCCAGATTAGTTAAAACCCTCCCCAAGAGTGTTAGCAAAAGCACTCCTGAGAACATTGGTTCCAGTCCTGCCCAGGTGTAGACCATCTGATTTATAATAGTCCCATCTCGCCAGAACCAGTCCCAATGTCCCAAAAATGTGAACCCCTTCTCCTGCACCATCTGTCAAGCCAGTCATTCATCCTGCCTATTCTTTCATTTCTACCATAACTAGCACGTGGCACTGTGGGGGTTGGTGCTGTTTCTGGAGCCAAGTCAAAACGTGTGTACTGGAAAAGCACAGCAGGTCAGGCACCATCTGAGGAGCAGGACAGTTGATGTTCCGGGCATAAGTCCGTCACCAGTAATGCATAGCACTTGAATGATATGTGACAAAGAGTCAAATAAATGAAGCAATAATTATGACACATTGGTAACCTGGAAAACCTGGTTACTAAAAGAAAGGAAAATTGTAAGGTGAACGCACAATAATCTGATGTGTCACAGGTACAGGAGATACACAGGGTATTGTCTAGAATCTTCTACCCATACATAAGTTAAAATGTTAATATGTATCTGATTCTCAAAGATTTGTGTACATGGACACCAAGATCCCTCTGCTCATCCACGCTACCAAGTATCCGACCGTTAGCCCAGTACCATCTTTTTATTACTCTTACCAAAGAGAATCACCTCACACTTAGCTACATTGAACTCCATTTGCCACCTTTCTGCCCAGTTCTGCAGCTTATCTATATCCCGCTGTAACCTGCCACATCCTTCCTCACTGTCTACAACTCCTCCGACTTTCGTATCATCCACAAACTTGCTCACCCAACCTTCTAACCCCTCCTCCAGGTCATTTATACAAATGACAAACAGCAATGGTCCCAAAACAGATCATTGCGGAACACAGCTAGTGACGGCACTCCAAGATGAACCTTTGCCA
>NW_025137051.1:0-1200 GCF_004010195.1 Chiloscyllium plagiosum
GGTTAGGTTAGGGTGTCTGGGTCAGCACGGATGGGGTGGGCCGAAGGGTCTGTTTCCGCGCTGTGTGAATGGAGGGAGGGGGGGCGAATATAACTTTGGACGGGGCGCAGGGTGAGATTGAATTCTGATCTGCACTGGATTAAGCCAACCTGAAATGTGTTCCCAGGGGATGGTGGGATTCACCCGTTTGGAGACTGTATTTTGTCGGAATGTCGGGATGGAATGGCTTGGAAAACTATCTCCAGCTCAGGGACAGGGGGGCACAGAGAGAGGCTGAGGTTATGGTGCAGGGTCTGAATCAGAATTGAGGAAGGGCGGGCTGAATGGCCTCCTGTTCCTGTGTAACCGGCTGGAGGAGGGAGGGGGCTGAATGGCCTCCTGTTCCTGTGTAACAGGCTGGAGGAGGAGGGGGGCTGAATGGCCTCCTGTTCCTGTGCGCAGAATGGGTGGTGGGCAGAGGACACACTGAATAAAAATACCACCCCCCCACCACCCCGCTAGTGGGATCAGGCCATGCACAGGGTGCGATGGAGGGCGGAAGTGGGGTTACGAAGCGTTGGCCATGAGGGGAAGTGGGAGCGGAGGAGGGGGATCATTTAAATGTTTCAAAAGGTGTCCCCGTGGAGTTGCTGGCTCTTGGACGGACGGTCCAAACAGTGACTCAGCGTTATCGCGCGGACGCAGCGCAGCCGCCCTGCGGGAGGGCGGTGCTCCTTCGGCCTATCTCTCAGGCCCAGAGCTGCTGAGTCATGGACAGGGGGCAGAATTGCTGAGTCACGGGGCGGGGGGGGGGGGGGGGGAAGGGAGGCGCCAAGCGATCAACGCGGGCAAAGGTCACCGCGCTGAGTCATGGGGCGTTCAAGGCGACTCGGCTTTGCCAGAAGTTGTCATCCCAGGCACGCACGCTCCTCCGCCACCCCCCTTCCCCAACCCCACCGTCGCGAGACACGGGGCACCACCTCAGAGATCAGCAGCTCCCAGTGGGGTGCCGCCACTGCATGGCCAGGGGGTGCAGACGCAAGCAGGGCACTGCGGTTCACAGAGGAAGTCCGAGCTCGGGGGAGGTGGGCCGCTCGTACAGGGGATCCAGGGTCCGACCACCTAGAGACTGCCAAGACATACCCCAGCAACAACGCTACTGGGCGCTGAGGGGGAGGGCACGGCGCTGAGGGGGAGGGCGCTGCGGGAGGGTCAGTGCTG
>NW_025137052.1:0-1200 GCF_004010195.1 Chiloscyllium plagiosum
AAGCAGGGATGATAATTACTGGGATGTCAAAAATAAGGGTCCACAACGTTAGGTACAGAAAGGCCACTCTGCATTGAGATGAGAATAAATATCTTCACTCAGAGACTGGTGAACCTGGTGAATTCTCTCGCACATAGGGCTGTGGAAGCCAAGGTACTGAATATAAATGAAAGGGATAGACAGAGATCAGTAGTATCGTGTGAAAATAGAGGATCAGATATCATTCCAGGTTTTTCTCAAATAACACAGTAGTTGTATTCCTGTGGAACACCGTGTTGCAGAAAATCATGCAATATGAATAATGCATGATTTCGCCTATGCGAAAAAGTGGGAAAGGGGCAATCCACCCCCCCAAACAAAATCTGTAAAAACCAAAAATTTAAGTTAATCTAACACACATGACCATAGTCTAAGAAAATCTTTAGATCATATATTGTAATGAGACAATGCTGTAAATGTAACACGTTCACACTAAAGTCACTGACTACAGCACTGTACCTTTCACCAAGCTCTTCACCAGAAAGCGCGTGAGCCGACTGACCACATGATGCTGACATGGAATTCCGGTTTGAAATAAAGGTCCTTCTAAATATAGACAATAATTCCTAGTTTCAGTCTCGGTTTCAAGGCTTGCAGAGCAGATTGCATTCCTGCTTTCGTGAACACACTGAGTGTGCATTTTGCAGATAGAGGATCCTGAGGCTGGGTTTTGCTTTTCAGCTGGTGCCGGGAATGGAATTGCGTGACAGTGAATGGGAGCTTGCTTTATAAAGAGGATGCAGAATTCACAAATTGTGTTGCATACTAGTTGTGTTTAATAAACATGCGCTATTGGCGAACTGCCTGTATATTGAAGGGAGGATCAAAATTGATGGACCAAAGCAACTACAGCAGTTTCCATTTTATATATCACGACGTTTAAACATGTTAAGTGATATGAACAATGTACGGGGCAAATCGCACTGAGGAGATTTTCTCCATTATCTAGAATGGGGGACACTCAATGGGTTGAATGACCTCCTCCTTTCCCGATGTTTCTGTGCAGTCTGTGGGATAGCTCTGCAAATATTGTAACAAGCTCTCCGACGTTCGGAAGGAGGTCTCTGCGGGGACGTCAGGACTGTGATTCCCATTCCCATTTCCAACAACAAGGCTGGGACCGGGTATTCTGTCCCGGTTTATCCTTTAAGAACGATGAGC
>NW_025137053.1:0-1200 GCF_004010195.1 Chiloscyllium plagiosum
CTGACAAATGGGACTAGATTGGTTTGGGATATCTGGTTGGCATAGATGAGTTGGACATGCTGTACATCTCTATGACTCTATCGCTATGATCTTCGCAGTGAGGAAACTGAAGCAATCCCCCCTTTAAATAAACAGCAGCCAACAAACACCTAGCTTCTGAAACAACTGTGGGGAGACTGAAACACTGCTTCCTGTCTTCAGGGGTCAGCCCACAGGCTGTGTTTCCCAGTCCTGTGTGTTCAGTAAAACTCCCCTCATGGAATATAATACACCCAGAAAGTGGGGAATAGAGAGTAATACACCCAGGGGAGAGAGGTGGACTCTAATATATCCAGAGAGAGAGATAGAGAGTGATATACCCAAGGAGAGAGAGAGAGAGAGAGAAAGAGATAGAGTTAATGTACCCAGGGAGAAAGATAGAGTTTAATATACCCAGGGGGTTAGAGAGAGAGAGAGAGTAATATACCCAGGGAGAGAGAGATAGAGTATACCCAGGGGGAGAGATAGAGTGTAATATACCCAGGGAGAAAGATAGAGTTTAATATACCCAGGGGGTTAGAGAGAAAGAGAGAGTAATATACCCAGGGAGAGAGAGAGAGATAGAGTATACCCAGGGGGAGAGATAGAGTGTAATATACCCAGGGAGAAAGATAGAGTTTAATATACCCAGGGGGTTAGAGAGAGAGAGTAATATACCCAGGGAGAGAGAGAGAGAGATAGAGTATACCCAGGGGGAGAGATAGAGTGTAATATACCCAGGGAGAGAGTTGAAGTGTAATCTCCCCAGAGAGGGAGATATGGATTGTAATATCCGGTGAAATGGTAAGTACACGGGTGAGCTCACCTCCCCTTTGAAAGTTGCTGGCTGTGTTTCAACAGTGTAAATGAAGGCAGCTCCCTGCCTGTCCCACAGCCGGTGTGCAGTCTGACAGACTGTGCTGACTGACTGTGTAAAGAGAGCTTCCTCCTACCTCCCAGAACCCCGGCTTTCGGGATGGCCTGGTCCATTTGCAATCTCTAGGGCAGGACAGAATACCCACAGAACAGGCTGGCACTGATCAGAATTATTCTGGTCCTCCACACGCATGCTCACACACCACACACACACACGTTCTCTAACACACATAAACACTCCAACCCACACATACATACTCTGTAACATAGATGTACACTCCAACACACATGTACAAACAGAGACAC
>NW_025137054.1:0-1200 GCF_004010195.1 Chiloscyllium plagiosum
GTGGGATTAACTGGAGAAGTGAATCCTTCGAGAGCAAAATTATAAGAATGCGAACATTGAATAAAGGTATTTTCCGGTGAATTGAAATGGTTTGTTCAATCAAATTCTGAAACTGCTTCACAGAATACTTCAAACAATGTACGCTGGGACAAGATGGCAGCCCAGCATGGAGAGCTGTGCACACTATGCTAGTGTATTGCTCAGTAAACTGCACTATCTGCCCAGCATGGGGAGTATTGCAAAACTTTATTATCATATGGGAATGATACACACAACAGATTACTATCGAACAGGGGAGGATTTCCATCTCCATTCGACAAGTTTTTGTGAAGGCGTGTGTGTGCATGTGCATGTGTGAGCATGCATGTGTTTGTGTCTGTGTGTGTCTGTCATACGTGTGTGTTTGTGTGTGCGTGTGTATGATACATTTGGGTGTTGAATGCGAGAAAATACATATGAAGGAAAACAGATTAAATATGAGCCACTGGCAGGGATTTGGATAAACGACACAGAGAGACTGAGGGACGTTTCATGGCCAGATGAGTTAAAGTGCTTAGGAATAGTAAAATAAAGACATTGCCAGACACAATAGCGATATAGATCGGCGTGCACAACAATGTCAGATGGATGGAATTTTGGTGTGAGTTCGAATCAGATTTGTTTCTGCAGATTTCAACCTGAGAGGGTCAGCAGCAGATTGTTGTCATCATTCAGTCTGTATTTCACAGTTCAAGATTCAAACAGCAGATGGGTTTAGACAGTGAAGTACTTTCTGGAGCAGCGTGTAGTTAAAGTTAATAATGGTTTTGGCATGGTGTCAGGAATCAGCTCATGGCCAAAGGGATCACCAAAGTTGTGATTTGTCTGTTTCAAACACAACCTGCATGTTTCACCTACACGCACCAACACCCACCCCAAACACACACACACACACACACTCGAAGCCTCTCACAACCATGCTTTGGAAATATACTGCGGTTACTTCAGAATCGTTGGGTCAAATTTCTGGAATTCCCTCCCTACTGGCATTGTGGGTAAACCCACAGCAAGTGGAATGCAGCAATCCAAGAAGGCAGCTCACCACCTTTGCAAGGGCAAATAGGAATGGGCTATTAATGCTGGACAGCCAGCGATGCCCAAGACCCAGAAACTAATGAAAAAAGATACTGGCCAGGAATGGGATGGAGCCCCAGGAAGAAA
>NW_025137055.1:0-1200 GCF_004010195.1 Chiloscyllium plagiosum
ACCATGGTTTACCCAGCCATTTCCACAGATGGCAGTAATTTTTGTTTATGTTGACACTCTGGGCACTGCTTCACCAACGCAGCTTTGTCTGCATCCAAACCTGGCCACCAGACGTAACCTCTCACCAACACCCCTGGATGACCCTGGTGAATTTCAGCCAGGATCTGGCAGTGACCTTTGCTCAGGACAATCACTCTTGCCCCCCCACCCCCATAACACTATGCCATCCTCCAATGTGAGCTGGTATCTCCAGGTCCAAAAGGTTTCAATTCTAGTTGTGACTGTCCTTTGGATTCCCTCAGTAATGCCAATTGTTTCAGTTTCGAAAGCATTGGAAGATTCTGTATCCAAAGTCTGATATTGTCACCTGTGACTGAGAGCATGTCCAGAAAATTTAATGTAATGACAGACTATTCCACTGGGGGTACCAGCAGTGGTGTATTTCCATTGGGACGCTCTGCAAAGCACCTGCATTTGTTACTTGGCCTCCTGGATGGGGTTCTAACCTGTAATTGTACACAGTTAGTATTAGAGCCTATCGCTGAGTGTAGCCTGAAGCAATGGGCAGCATTGCATTGTCATATTCAATCGTGAGGGGAACAGACAGGAGACCCTGTGGTCACAAGCGAGATGCCCAGGTGGTACGTTGCCTCTTGGGTGCCAGGGTCAGGGATGTCTCTGATCGAGTCTTCAGGATTCTTAAGGGGGAGGGAGAGCAGCCAGAAGTTGTGGTACACATCAATACCAATGACAGAGGTAGGGAAAGGGATGAACACCTGAAAAGTGAATAAAGGGAGTTAGGTTGGAAGCTAGAAGGCAAAACGAACAGATTAGTAATCTCAGGATTGTTACCGGTGCCACATGCAAGTGAGGCTAGGAATAGGGAGCAAGTGCAACTGAACGTTTGGCTGCAGAGCTGGTATAGGAGGGAGGGCTACAGATATGTGGATCATTGAGATACCTTCTGGGAAAGGTGGGACCTGTACAAGAGGGAGGGGGAAGCCAATATCTTGGGCGAAAAGTTTGCTAGAGCTCTTCGGGAGGGTTCAAACCAGATTGGCAGTGGGGTGGGAACCAGATGGAGTAAGTAGTGAATAGCCAAATACAGCTTGCAGTGTGTTTGTGAGGAAGGGTAGACAGTTAGCAAGGTAAAGGTGCAGTCAGTGTGATGGGTTGAAGTGTGTCTATTTTAACGCAGGA
>NW_025137056.1:0-1200 GCF_004010195.1 Chiloscyllium plagiosum
CTGATTTATGTCGCGTGAATCTTCATCTATTCCGCCATCCCATTAAATCCCTTCTTTTCTTTTCTCGTGGCTGTACCGCCCAGTAAATCTCATTTCCATCGTCTCTAATGATTTTGTATCAAGGGAACTCTGACCATATCCTTCCTAACCAAATTGAACCCCCCAACGCCCGTATATTTCATCAGTAAATTACTGGTACAGGAAAGATGAAGGCTATTTCAATTAAAGCTGAATCTGTTGGCTGCAGCAACATTAGGTCAAATCGCAGTCACATAGGTGACGGTTGTTCTCATTTTTATTTCTTCTCAACGTGTGCTGAACTAACACAGTGCGAAATAAATTAATAATGTTAGACATAAGTAAGGGGCGTATTAAATCTGAGGCTCTGAGAATAGGGCAGTTTTGATTAACATTGACCAGAGATTGTTCAAATCTCAGACACATGAGATTGATAGAGAGCGATGTTGAGAGAAATAAACTGTCTTGGCAAATGCCAGTGTTATGAAGTTGTGGGTGTTACGTACTTTTAATGGTGCTGAAATGTCTGGCTAGCACAAGGAGTCCAGAACAAGGCAACAACATCACATTTGATGAAAACAACTAAGAACTGTGTTACATGGATACAAAAATCAATTTTGACTTCGGCCAATCTGTTTAAATTATGTCCCAATCAAGTTTGAATTGGGTATTTTTACAATGTTAAAACGAATGAAACGGTCCGACGTTTTGTGGGAGAAATATCGGACATTTGGAACAGTTACCCAGAGCGACAACGAACAGCAAAGAGGGCTGTTAAAAGACCAACAGATGTAGGATGGCAGTAAAATCTCCAAGAGGTGTCTCTCTGGAGAAATAGATTGCACAGAAAAAAAGCATCAACACCGACCTGGAGAAAAAATCTACAGAGGAAGATACAAAGAGAACATTCGACAACTATCTGGTTTTTAAATTTGAAATTTTTTGTAAAAATTATTGGGATCAGAGTGAGGGAAGGTATTGTAGTGCAGAAGGTTTAGAGAAAGGAGTTGTAGGTTGATTATTCTCTGTCAATAAAAAGCAATAAAGTTGTTATTTTTAACTTTAATTAGAGATTTTTGGGTTGGTTCTTTGCCTCTGGAATTTTAACAGAATACAGCACGGGGTGAATCCTTTCTGATTTGCTGGTTTACATTACCAGAGGGGGTTTACCCCCTCACGTAA
>NW_025137057.1:0-1200 GCF_004010195.1 Chiloscyllium plagiosum
CCTCTGAAAGTGCTCCCTCAATACCTCAGAAAGAGCTCGCTCAGTACCTCAGAATGTGCTCGCTCAATACCTCAGAAAGTGCTCCCACTGTACCTCAGAAAGTGCTCCCTCAATACCTCAGTTAGTTCTTCCTCAGTACGCCAGAAATTTCTCCCTCAATACCTCAGAAAATGCTCCCTCAGTACCTCAGATAGTGCTTCCTCAGTACCTCAGAAAGGGCTCCCTCAATATCTAAGAAAGTGCTCCCTCATTACCTCCGATAGTGCTCCCTCAATACCTTCGATAGAGCTTCCTCAGTATGTCAGAAAGTTATCTCTCAGTCTCTCAGACAGTGCTCCCTCAATACCTTAGAAAGTGCTCCCTCTATATCTCAGAAAGTGCTCACACAATACCTCGGATAGTTCTCCCTCAGGACCTCTGATAGTGCTTCCTCAGTACGTCAGAAAGTGCTCCCACAGTACCTTAGAAACTGGTCCCTCATTACCTCAGAAAGTGTTCCCTCAGTACCTCAGAAAGTGCTCCCTCAATACCTCAGGAAGTGCTCTCTCAGCACCTTAGAAACTGGTCCCTCAATTCCTTATTAAGTGCTCCCTCAGTACCTCAGAAAGTGATCCCTCAGTACCTCAGAAAGTGCTCCCTCAGTACCTCAGACAGTGCTCCCTCAATACCTCAGAAAGTGTTCCCTCAGTGGCTCAGACAGTGCTCCCTCAATGCCTCAGAAATGGCTCCCTCAGTACCTCAGATAGTTCTCCCTCAATACCTCAGAAAGTGCTCCCTCAGTACCTCAGAAAGTGTTCCCTCAATACCTCAGACAATGCTCCCACAATGCCTCAGAAAGTGCTCCCTCAGCACCTCAGAAAGTGCTCCCTTAATGCCTCTGAATGTGCCCCCACAATACCTCAGAAAGTGCTCCCTCAAAATCTCAGCTATTTCTCACTCAATTCCTCAGAACGTGCTCCCTCAATACCTCAGATTGTTCTCACTCAATACCTCAGATAGTTCTCCCTCAATTTCTCATATAGTTCTCCCTCAGTACCTCATAAAGTTCTCCCTCAACACCTCAGAAAGGGCTCCCTCGATATTTCAGATAGTTCTCCCTCAACACCTCAGATAGTGCTCCCTCAATACCTCAGAAAGTGCTCCCACTATACCACAGAATGTGCTACATCAATACCTCAGAAAGTGCTCCCTCAATGTTTC
>NW_025137058.1:0-1200 GCF_004010195.1 Chiloscyllium plagiosum
GTCAGGGAGTGATCTCTGTCAGGGAGTGATCTCCGCCAGGGAGTGATCTCCGCCAGGGAGTGATCACCGACAGGGAGTGATCACCGACAGGGAGTGATCACCGACAGGGAGTGATCTCCGACAGGGAGTGATCTCCGCCAGGGAGTGATCACCGACAGGGCGTGATCACCGACAGGGCGTGATCACCGACAGGGCGTGATCACCGACAGGGCGTGATCTCTGTCAGGGAGTGATCTCTGTCAGGGAGTGATCTCTGTCAGGGAGTGATCTCTGCCAGGGAGTGATCACCGACAGGGAGTGATCACCGACAGGGAGTGATCACCGACAGGGAGTGTTCACCGTCTGGGAGTGTTCACCGTCTGGGAGTGTTCACCGTCTGGGAGTCTGGGAGTGTTCACCGTCTGGGAGTGTTCACCGTCTGGGAGTGTTCACCGTCTGGGAGTGAACACCGTCTGGGAGTGAACACCGTCTGGGAGTGAACACCGACAGGGAGTGAACACCGACAGGGAGTGAACACCGACAGGGAGTGACCACCGTCTGGGAGTGACCACCGACAGGGAGTGATGTCCGTCCTGGAGTGATGTCCGTCCTGGAGTGATGACCGTCCTGGAGTGATGACCGTCCGGGAGTGATGACCGTCCGGGAGTGATGACCGTCCGGGGGTGATGACCGTCCGGGGGTGATGACCGTCCGGGAGTGATCACCGTCTGGGAGTGACCACCGTCTGGGAGTGACCACCGTCTGGGAGTGACCACCGACAGGGTGATCTCTGTCAGTGAGGGATCACCGACAGGGAG
Source organism: Chiloscyllium plagiosum (assembly GCF_004010195.1). Taxonomy (NCBI): domain Eukaryota; kingdom Metazoa; phylum Chordata; class Chondrichthyes; order Orectolobiformes; family Hemiscylliidae; genus Chiloscyllium; species Chiloscyllium plagiosum. Next base: position 798 of record NW_025137058.1, read on the forward strand.
AGATCTCTGTCAGCGAGTGACCACCGTCTGGGAGTGACCACCGTCTGGGAGTGACCACCGTCTGGGAGTGACCACCGACAGGGGGTGATCTCTGTCAGGGAGTGATCACCGACAGGGTGATCTCTGTCAGGGAGTGATCACCGACAGGGTGATCTCTGTCAGTGAGGGATCACCGACAGGCAGAGATCTCTGTCAGTGAGTGATCACCGACAGGGAGTGATCACCGACAGGGAGTGATCACCGACAGGGAGTGATCACCGACAGGGAGTGATCACCGACAGGGAGTGACCACCGTCAGGGAGTGACCACCGTCTGGGAGTGACCACCGTCTGGGAGTGACCACCGTCTGGGAGTGATCACCGACAGGGGTTGATCTCTGTCAGGGAGTGATCACCGACAGGGT
>NW_025137059.1:0-1200 GCF_004010195.1 Chiloscyllium plagiosum
CAGTCTGACACACTGATTAGCGGATAGACCCCACAGTCTGACACACTGATTATCGTATAGACCCGCAGTCTGACACACTGATTATCGGATCGACACACAGTCTGACACAGTGATTATCGGATAGACCTGCTGTCTGGAACACTGCTTAACAGACAGAACCGCAGTCTGACACACTGATTATTGGACTGACCCGCAGTCTGACACACTGATTATTGGATAGACCCGCAGTCTGACACACTGATTATCGGACAGACCCGCAGTCTGACACACTGATTATTGGACAGACCCGCAGTCTGACAAACTGATTAACGGACTGACCCGCAGTCTGATACACTGATTATCAGATAGACCCGCAGTCTGACACAGTGATTATCGGATAGACCCGCAGTCTGACACACTGATTATCGGACAGACCCCACAGTCTGACACACTGATTATTGGAGAGACTCGCAGTCTGACACACTGGTTATCGGACAGACCCGCAGTCTGATACACTGATTATTGGAGAGACTCGCAGTCTGACACACTGGTTTTCGGACAGACCCGCAGTCTGACACACTGATTATCGGACTGACCCGCAGTCTGATACACTGATTATCAGATAGACCCGCAGTCTGACACAGTGATTATCGGATAGACCCGCAGTCTGACACACTGATTATCGGACAGAACCCACAGTCTGACACACTGATTATTGGAGAGACTCGCAGTCTGACACACTGGTTTTCGGACAGACCCGCAGTCTGACACACTGATTATTGGATAGACGCACAGTCTGACGCACTGGTTATCGGTTAGACCCGCAGTCTGATACACAGATTATTGGAGTGACTCGCAGTCTGACACACTGGTTATCGGACAGACCCGCAGTCTGACACAGTGATTATTGTATAGACCCAGAGTCTGACACACTGATTATCGTATAGACCCGCAGTCTGACACACTGATAATAGGATAGACCCACTGAATGACTCACTGAATATCGGATAGACCCACAGTCTGACACAGTGTTTATTGGATAGATCCAGAGTATGACACAATGATTATCGAATACACCCACAGTCTGACGCACTGATTATAGGAGAGACCCGCAGTCTGACACACTGGTTATCGAAAACACCCACAGTCTGACACACTGATTATCGGATAAACCCGCAGTCTGACACCCTGATTATCGGATTGACCCAAAGTCTGACACAC
>NW_025137060.1:0-1200 GCF_004010195.1 Chiloscyllium plagiosum
CATTGTCTCTCTCTATCACTGTCTGCTCTCTTTCGCTGTTTCTCTCTCTTGCTCGCTGTCTGTCTGTCTCTCTCCCACCTCTCCCCCTCGCTCTCTCCTCCCTCACCACCCCGACATTGAACTATCTCGGAATTATCTGCATTGAACTGCATTTCCAACTCCTAAGCCCATGTCTGCAGTTTATCCAAGTTCCCCCTGCAACCTGCAACATTCTTCCACACTGTCCACCACTCCACCGACTTTAGTGTCATCTGCAAACTTACTAACCCATCCACCTTTGCCTGCGTCCAAGTCATTTATAAAATTGACAAACAGCAGTGGTCCCAAAACAGATTCTTGTGGCAAGAACTTCCTGGGAAGTTTGTAGGGACTGAAGGTGAATACACGGATAGGGAAGTTTGTATTGGCAGAGGTGTTTACAGAGGTAGGAATGATTGTATTGACTCGATAAAGTTATTCTGAAACAGAATATTTGAGAGACTGAGGAAGCTTCCAGGGATAGGATGTGTGTATGGACTAGAGGTTACAGACAGAGCAAAGTTTGGAGAGATGGGAAGAGTTTACAGTGATCAAGAGGGTTGTCGAGACATGACAACATTATTCAGATAGAGAATTTGTAGGGACTGAGGGGAAGGTGGCAGCCAAAGGGAGGTTTGTACAAGCTAGATGCGGTTTAGAGAGACAGGGACAGTTTTAGAGGCTGGTGCAGTTAACAGTGAATGGTGAATACTGTAATGAATGACAAATGTTCAAGTCATAAAGGTTTCTCAGGATGGTAAGAGTTTGCAGTCATATGGAGCATTGCAAGAACAGAGGTTCATATTGACGAGAAGTATTTTAGGAATAATACAATTTACTGAGGCAGGGAAGGTAGTAGGAACGAGGCAAAGTGAAAAAGATGGATGACAGGACTGGAGGAAGATTAATTTAATTTTGAATTTTTTGAAAACTCAATATATTGTTTAGGATAGTGCAGTTGATGTGGTTGACATGAATTTAAGTAAGACATTTGACAAGGTCTCACATGAAAAGCTGGAACAAAACGAAAGGACACAAGGATCCAAAACAAGTTGGCAAACTGGATCAAACTTGGCTTACAAATATGAGACAAAGGATATTATCTTAGTAACGCAGTCTCAGACCAGCAGTGTGCCACATTGTTCAGTCCTGGGATGCTTGCTGCTTGTTATTTAAATTAAT
>NW_025137061.1:0-1200 GCF_004010195.1 Chiloscyllium plagiosum
TGTAACACCAATTGGACTATATCAGCTTAAAGTTGAAACTTTATTGCTGGAACAGCACAGCAGGTCAGGCAGCATCCAGGGAACAGGAGATTCGACGTTTCGGGCACAGGCCCTTCTTCAGGAATGAGCCTGAAGGCTCATTCCTGAAGAAGGGCCTGTGCCCGAAACGTCGAAAGGCTCATTCCTAAAGAAGGGCCTGTGCCCGAAACGTCGAAAGCTCATTCCTGAAGAAGGGCCTGTGCCCGAAACGTCGAAGGCTCATTCCTGAAGAAGGGCCTGTGCCCGAAACGTCGAATCTCCTGTTCCCTGGATGCTGCCTGACCTGCTGTGCTGTTCCAGCAATAAAGTTTCAACTTTGATCTCCAGCATCTGCAGACTCACTTTCTCCTATATCAGCTTAAAGTCATGCCATTTGGTATGAAAAACACTCCAGCCACATTTCAGAGACTGACTAATAAGGTCATTGTCGGATTGCCCAACTGTGTGGTGTACATTGATGACCTAGTGATTTTTAGTCACTCATGGAAGGAACATTTACATCATTTATCAGACTTGCTCGATCAACTTCGGAAGGCGGGCTTTGTGGTAAACCTAGCTAAAAGTGAAGTTGCCAAAGCCCAAGTCAATGTCCTGGAAAATGTTATTGGACATAGACAAATGGCCACACAAGATGAGGAAACAAAAGTAATTGGGGAATTTCCCACACCGCCGATGAAAAAAGCAGTACTGGGGTTGAGTGGATTTTACCAAAAGTTTGCATCAAACTTTAGCAGTGTGGCTGCTCCACTCACCGAATTGTTAAAAAAAGGGCAAAAAGTTTCAGTGGACAGCAGACTGTCAAAAGGCATTTGACAGCCTAAAATCTGTGTTAACCACTGCCCCAATATTAACCACACCAGATTATGTTAAGCTTTTCAAGTTGGCTATCGATGCCAGTGATGTAGGCGTGGATGCAGTACTCCTGCAGGAAGATGACGAGGGAATAGAAAGACCCATCGGGTATTTTTCCAGGAAGTTGAACGTTCATCAACATAAATATTCAATGGTGGAGAAAGAGACTTTAAACTTGGTGTTGGCATTACAACATTTCAGTGTTTATATTACCAGCAATGCATTTGAGACAATCATATACATCGATCACACGCATTGACATTTGTGGAAAAACCCAAGGACAAAAATGCCAGACTGTTTAGATGGAGC
>NW_025137062.1:0-1200 GCF_004010195.1 Chiloscyllium plagiosum
GTCGACATTCCTGTTTTATTCCTTAGAGGGAACAGAACTGTCGACATTCCTGTTTTATTCCTTAGAGTGAACAGACCCGTCGACATTCCTGTTTTATTCCTTCGAGTGAACAGAACCGTCGACACTCCTGTTTTATTCTTTAGAGTGAACAGAACCGACGACATTCCTGTTTTATTCCTTAGAGAGAACAGAACCGTCGACATTCCTGTTTTACTCTTTAGAGAGAACAGAACCGTCAACATTCCTGTTTTATTCCTTAGAGTGAACAGAACCGTCGACATTCCTGTTTTACTCTTTAGAGTGAACAGAACCGTCGACATTCCTGTTTTACTCTTTAGAGAGAACAGAACCGTCGACATTCCTGTTTTATTCTTTAGAGTGAACAGAACCGTCGACATTCCTGTTTTATTCCTTAGAGTGAACAGAACCGTCGACATTCCTGTTTTATTCCTTAGAGTGAACAGAACCGTCGACATTCCTGTTTTACTCTTTAGAGAGAACAGAACCGTCGACATTCCTGTTTTATTCCTTAGAGTGAACAGAACCATCAACATTCCTGTTTTATTCCTTAGAGTGAACAGAACCGTCGACATTCCTGTTTTACGCTTTAGAGAGAACAGAACCGTCGACATTCCTGTTTTATTCCTTCGAGTGAACAGAACCGTCGACATTCCTGTTTTATTCTTTAGAGAGAACAGAACCGTCGACATTCCTGTTTTATTCCTTAGAGTGAACAGAACCATCGACACTCCTGTTTTATTCCTTAGAGTGAACAGAACCGTCGACATTCCTCTTTTATTCTTTAGAGTGAACAGAACCGTCAACATTCCTGTTTTATTCCTTAGAGTGAACAGAACCGTCGACATTCCTGTTTTACTCTTTAGAGAGAACAGAACCGTCGACATTCCTGTTTTATTCTTTAGAGAGAACAGAACCGTCGACATTCCTGTTTTATTCCTTAGAGTGAACAGAACCGTCGACATTCCTGTTTTATTCTTTAGAGAGAACAGAACCGTCGACATTCCTGTTTTATTCTTTAGAGAAACAGAACCGTCGACATTCCTGTTTTATTCTTTAGAGAGAACAGAACCGTCGACATTCCTGTTTTATTCCTTAGAGTGAACAGAACCGTCGACATTCCTGTTTTATTCCTTGGAGTGAACAGACCCGTCGACATTCCTGTTTTACTCTTTAGAGAGA
>NW_025137063.1:0-1200 GCF_004010195.1 Chiloscyllium plagiosum
AATTTGTTAAGTCAATTTTCTGATTCAGTATGCGAATGTACCTACTAGAGAAGGTGCAAAACTTGACCTACTCTTGGGAAATAAGGCAGGGCAGGTGTCTGAGGTATTAGTGGGCGGCACTTTGGGGCCAGCGACCATAATTCTATTAGTTTTAAAATAGTGATGGAAAAGGATAGACCAGATCTAAAAGTTGAAGTTCTAAATTGGAGAAAGGCCAATTTTGATGGTATTAGGCAAGAACTTTCAAAAGCTGATTGGGGGCAGATGTTCGCAGGTAAAGGGACATCTGGAAGCCTTCAGAAATGAGATAATGAGAATCCAGAGAAAGTATATTCCTGTCAGGGTGAAAGGAAAGGCTGATAGTTATAGGGAATGCTGGATGACTAAAGAAATTGAGGGTTTGGTTAAGAAAATGAAGCAAGCATATGTATGGTATGGACAGGATAGATCTTATGAGGGAAATCAGGAGGGCAAAAAGGGGACATGAGATAGCCTCGGCAAATATAATTATGAGGATTTGGGCTATAGGGAGAGGCTGAACAGGCTGGGGCTGTTTTCCCTGGAGTGTCAGAGGCTGAGGGGTGACCTTTACAAAATTATAAGGGGCATGGATAGGATAAATAGGCAAAGTCTTTTCCCTGGGGTCGGGGAATCCAGAACGAGAGGGCATAGGTTTAGGGTGAGAGGGGAAAGATATAAAAGAGGCCTAAGGGGCAACATTTTCATGCAGAGGGTGGTGCTTGTATGGAATGAGCTGGCAGAGGATGTGGTGGAGGCTGGTACAATTGCAACATTTAAGAGGCATTTGGATGGGTCTATGAATAGGGAGAATTTGGAGGGATATGGGACGGGTGCTGGCAGGTGGGACTAGATTGGGTTGGCATATCTGGTCGGCATTGACAGGTTGGACCGATAGGTCTGTTTCAATACTGTACATCTCTATGACTCTATGACAAAAGGGTAGCTAGGGAGAGAATAGGGCCCCTCAAAGATTAGCAAGGCGGCCTTTGTGTGGAGTCGCAGAAAATGGGGAGATACTAAATGAGTATTTTGCATCAATATTTACTGTGGAAAAGGATATGGAAGATATAGGCTGTAGGGAAATAGATGGTGACATCTTGCAAAATGTTCAGATCACAGAGGAGGAAGTGCTGGATGTCTTGAAACGGATAAAGATAGATAAATCCCCAGGACCTGATC
>NW_025137064.1:0-1200 GCF_004010195.1 Chiloscyllium plagiosum
GACTGGGATTGAACCTCAGTCAGTGACAGGAATGGAATCTCAATCGGTGGCAGGGATTGAACCTTAGTCAGCGACAGATTTTGAATTTCAGTCAGTGACAGCGATTGAACCTCAGCCATTAACAGGAATTGATTCTCAGTAAGTGACAGGAATTTAATCTCAGTCATTGACAGGGATTGAATCTCAGTCTGTGACAGTGATTGAATCTCAATTCATGACAGGGATTGAATCTCAGTCAGTGACAGGAATTGAGCCTCAGTCAGTGACAGGGATTGAACATCTGTCAGTGTCAGGGACTAAACCTAAGTCAGTGACAGAGATTGAATCTCAATCAGTGACAGGGATTGACCCTCAGACAGTGATAGGAATGGAATCTCAGTCAGTGACAGGCCTTGAATCGCAGTCAGTGACAGGATTGATTCTCACTCAGTGACAGGGATTGAATCTCAGTCACTGACAGGGATTGAAACTCAAGTCAGTGACAACGATTGAATCTCAGTCTGTGACAGGGATTTAGCATCAGACAGAGAGAGGGATTGAACCTCAGTCAGTGTCAAGGATTGAACCTCAGTCAGTAACAGGGATTGAATCTCAGCAGCCAGTGACAGGGATTGAATCTCAGCCAGTGACAGGGATTGAATCGCAGTCCGTGACAGGGATTCAATCTCAGTCAGTGACAGGAATTGAACCTCAGTCTGTGACAGGGAGTGAATCTCAGTCAGTGACAGGGATTGAATCTCAGTCAGTGACAGGGATTGTGGATCAAATAGTGACAGGGAATGACCCTCAGTCAGTGACAGGAATTGAATCTCAATCAATGACAGGAAGTGATTCTCAGTCATTGCCAGGGATTGAGCCTGAGTCAGTGACAGGGAGTGAAGCTCAGTCAGTGACAGGGATTGAGGTTCATATAGTGACAGGGATTGAATCTGAGTCAGTGACAGGGATTGAGACTCAGTCAGTGACAGGGATTGAACCTCTGTCAGTGACAGGGATTGAATCTCAGTCAGTGACAGGGATTGAATCTCAGACAGTGACAGGGATTGATTCTCAGTCAGTGTCAGGGATTGAGCCTCAATCAGTGACAGGGATTGAGCCTCAGTCACTGACAGGGATTGAGTTACATTCAGTGATAGGGATTGTCCCTCAGTCAGTGACAGCGATTGAATCTCAATCATTGACAGGGATTGATTCTCAGTC
>NW_025137065.1:0-1200 GCF_004010195.1 Chiloscyllium plagiosum
TCAGTGCTGAGGGAGTGCCGCACTGTCGGAGGGTCAGTGCTGAGGGTGTGCTGCAATATCTTAGATTCAGTGCTGAGGGAGTGCCGCACTGTCCGAGGGTCAGTGCTGAAGGAGTGCTGCACTGTTGGAGAGTCAGTGCTGAGGGAGTGCCGCACTGTCGGAGGGTCAGTGCTGAGGGAGTGCGGCATTGTCAGAGGGTCAATGGTGAGGGAGTGCTGCACTGTCAGAATGTCAGCGCTGAGGGAGTGCCGCACTTTCTGAGGAGCAGTGCTGAGGGAGTGCTGTACTGTCGGAGGGTCAGTGCTGAGGGAGTGCCACACTGTCGGAGGGTCAGTGTTGAGGGAGTGCTGCATTGTCGGAGGGTCAGATCTGAAGGAGTGACACACTGTCAGAGGGTCAGTGCTGCGGGAGTGCCGCACTGTCCGAGGGTCAGTGCTGAGGGAGTGCTGCACTGTTGGAGGGTCAGTGCAGAGGGAGTGCCGCACTGTCGGAGGGTCAGATCTGAAGGAGTGACGCACTGTCGGAGGGTCACTGCTGCAGGAGTGCCGCACTGTCCGAGAGTCAGTGCTGAGGGAGTGCCGCACTGTCGGAAGGTCAGTGCTGAGGGAGTGCCGCACTGTGGGTGGGTCAGTGCTGAGGGAGTGCCGCACTGTCAGAGGGTCAGTGCTGAGGAAGTGCCGCACTGTCGGAGGGTCAGTGCTGAGGGAGTGCTGCACTGTTGGAGGGTCAGTGCTGAGGGAGTGCTGCACTGTTGCAGGGTCAGTGCTGAGGGAGTGCTGCACTGTCGGAGGGTCAGTGCTGAGTGAGTGCCGCTCTGTTGGCGGGTCAGTGCTGAGGGAATACTGCACTGTCCGAGGGTCAGTGCTGAGGGAGTGCCGCACTGTCGGAGGGTCAGTGCTGAGGGAGTGCCTCACTGTTGGAGGGTCAGTGCTGAGGGAGTGCCGCACTGTCGGAGAGTCATTACTGAGGGAGTGCTGCACTGTCAGAGAGTCAGTAAAGAGGGATTGCCGCACTATTGGAGGGTCAGCATTGAGGGAGTGCCGCACTATTGGAGTGTCAGTGCTGAGTGAGTGCCGCACTTTCGGAGGGTCAGTGCTGAGCGAGTGCCACACTATCGGAGAGTCAGTGCTGAGGAAGTGCCGCACTGTCGGAGGGTCAGTGCTGAGGGTGTGCCACACAGTCGGAGGGCCACTGTTCCAG
>NW_025137066.1:0-1200 GCF_004010195.1 Chiloscyllium plagiosum
AGTGAACATGGCTTGCGCCCGGATGTGGTTAACCGCACAATCTCATTGCAGTAGTTCCTTATGAACACGTCGGTGTCTCAGTAGGTTGAATGAACGAGCAAACCCTCCTTACACACAGAGCAGGTGAATGGCCTCTCCCTGGTGTGAACTCACCGATGTTTGATGTCAGACGATTGACTGAACCTGGTCCTGCAATGAGAGCCGCAGAAAGTTTTCTCATCATTGTGAACATATTGATGGGACATCAGTTCCCTGGAACCTTTAAAGCACTTCCCACAATCTGGACATTTAAAAGGCCTAGTCCCAGTGTGAACTCACTGGCCTCCCAGTAGGGCAGAAGAGTGAGTAAATCCCTCCCGAAACACATCGTAATGAAGTGGCCTCACCCTTGTGTGAACTCACCGGTGTTTTTGCACATAGGATATGGTACAGAATGCCTTCTCATTCGGCTCAGGGGAACAGTCTGAGTTTGCCTATATGTCTGTAGCTGGATGATTGAATGAACGTCTTGCCCCAGTCAGAGCAGGTTCTCAGCCTCTACGCAGTGTGATCTCGCTGGTGTGTAATGAGTTGAAATGATTGCCTAAACTTAATGCCGCAGTGTGAACTCCTGAATGGTCTCTCCTCTGTTCGAATACGTCAATGGCACATCAGTTGCCCAGAATTTCTATGGCATTTTCCACAGTCTTGTGATTTAAACAGGTCTTTTATCTGGGGGAACTCTATGGTCTGCCTGCAGTTGAGAAGACTGAGTGAATCCCACACCTGGAGCAGATGAATGGCCCTTCCTCAGTGTGACTGCATTGCTGAATTTCCAGTTGAAATGGGGATTTGAATCCTCCTTCACTGTCCTCATATTATACTTTCTCCCCAGCTTGACTGTGATTATATCTTGACAGTTCAGATGATTTCATCCACACACAGGACAGGTGCTCAGTATCTCCTCACTTGGTGTTTTCTCCTTCTAAGTTCAGAATTAACAATATACCAATCATAAAATAAGAATCAATCGTTCCAATTCTATTATGATACCGGGTTCTGTTTCCTGACCACAGGCTGTCCTATTAAGATTAGATTAGATTACATTACATTACATTACATTACAGTGTGGGAACAGGCCCTTCGGCCCAACAAGTCCACACCGACCCACCGAAGCGTAACCCACCAATACCCCTTACCTAACACTACGTGTAATTTAGC
>NW_025137067.1:0-1200 GCF_004010195.1 Chiloscyllium plagiosum
ATAGAGTTGGAGGGAGAAATGATGCACTCCACTGCCTGCGGCGCCCACCTCTCCATTCCTGATATTATTTTTTTTCTTTTCTTTTTTTCTCTTTTCTTTCTTTTTCTTTTTTTCTTTTTTTTTCCTACCCCCACACTATCACCTAAGTGTGGTAGTGCTTATTTTTCCCCAGAACCCATGGTGTGTGTGTGCAGGTGAGACACACAGTGAAAAACACACAGTGCACGAATCTTTATTCAATTTCCACCACCAGGAAGATAGGAAAACACCCGGGTGGCCAATGACAAACACTGCCTTTCACATCAAAGGGCAGTGCTGTGTGATCAAAAACAGTGAAGGGGAGGGTAGGGACTAAAACAAAATAGAGTTGGAGGGAGAAATGATGCACTCCACTCCCTGCAGCGCCCACCTCTCCATTCCTGATATTATTTTTTTTAGCCAAAAACCACCTGCTTATTTTTTTTATATTTTAACCCCCACACTACCACCTAAGTGCGGTAGTGCTTATTTTATCCCCAGCACCCATGGTGTGTGTGTGTGCAGGTGTGAGACACAGTGAAAGACACAAAGTGCACGAATCTTTATTCAATTTCCACCACCAGGAAGATAGGAAAACACCCGGGTGGCCAGTGACAAACACTGCCTTTCACATCAAAGGGCAGTGCTGTGTGATCAAAACAGTGAAGGGGAGGGTAGGGACTAAATCAAAATAGAGTTGGAGGGAGAAATGATGCACTCCACTCCCTGCGGCGCCCACCTCTCCATTCCTGATATTATTTTTTTTCTTTTTTTAATCTCTTTTTAAACTTTTTTAAAATTTTTTTTTATTCTTTAACCCCCACACTACCACCTAAGTGCGGTAGTGCTTATTTTATCCCCAGCACCCATGGTGTGTGTGTGCAGGGGTGAGACACAGTGAAAGACACAAAGTGCACGAATCTTTATTCAAATTCCATTCCTGATATTATTTTTTTTTCACCCGGGCTCTAACGTACTGTCCTCTTTTTTTTTATTTATTTTTTCTTTCTTTAACCCCCACACTACCACCTAAGTGCGGTAGTGCTTATTTTATCCCCAGCACCCATGGGGTGTGTGCGCAGGTGTGAGACACAGTGAGAGACACAAAGTGCACGAATCTTTATTTTATTTTATTTTTTTCTTCACCCAGGTGGCCAGTGACAAACACTGCCCTTCACATCA
>NW_025137068.1:0-1200 GCF_004010195.1 Chiloscyllium plagiosum
CTGCTTCCACACTGTGGGGATTCCCTGAAGGGAGGGGTTCTCCTCCCCTTCTGCTGCAGGGCCCCGCAGGTGCAGTGAGGTGGCCCGCTGTCCACCTCGCCCCGCCCCTTTACCGTCACCTTTCCCCGCCCCTTTAATGACGTCACAAGACAGAAGTGGCCCTGTCAGTTTGAGTGACACTCCCTCCCTCTGGGCAACTCCTCAACCTGGGAGGGCCGGAGAGACGGGAGGCGGGGAAGTCTGTTCCCTTGTTAGAACTGGAGTGAATTCAGGGAGGGAGCAGTCTCCGCAAACTCAGGTAGGTTTCTTAATTACTCCAGTGAAGAGGGACGGAAGAATGGAGATTGGAAAGGGGGAGGGGTGGACATTTTTTCTGTTTTGATGTTTAAAATGCACCCGATTCCCACCAGTAACAAGTACAGCACATGCAATATTCCTCATTGCAGCTTCAAGCCGGTTTTGCACCCTCTGTTCTTCCTCCACCTTGGCTCCAGCACATTCAGCTTCCTTCACTCATTCCCATCCCCCCGCCCTGATGTCCAAGCTGACCCGCAAAAGTTCCTCCAGTTTCTTCTGTGGGTTTTGAAAACTTGTTCAATCCTTTAATTGAGTAGATGAGTTGGGAAGTTATGTTGTAGCTGCACCAGGTTAGGCCACTTTTGGAATGTTGTGTGCAGTTCTGGTCTCTCTGCTAGAGGAAGGATGTTGTGAAACCTGAAAGGATTCAGAAAAGATTGACAAGAATGTTGTCAGGGTTTGAGCTGAACAGGGTTGGGCTGTTTTTCCTTCGAGCGCCAGAGGCTGAAGGGTGACCCTACAGATTTCTATAAAGTCATGAGGGGCATGGATAGGATAAATAGACAAGATGTTTTCCCTGGGATGGGGGAGTCCAGAACTATAGGATAATAGGTTTAGGGTGAGGGTGTGGGGAAGATTTAAAAGAGACCTTTGGGGCAATGCCTATGTTGAGGGTAGTGCATGTAAGGAATGAGCTGCCAGAGGAAGTGGTGGAGGCTGGTACAATCACAACATTTAAAAGGCATCTGGATGTGTAAATGAATAGGAATAGTTCATTTTTTTTAAATTGGCAGCTCTCAGAATGAACAGGATGTCTGTCACTCCTGTGTATTTTTTAAAAAAAAATTTTTCCTTTTAACCCCCATGCTCCTGCCTAACTGCGGTAGTGCTTATTTTTTCCCC
>NW_025137069.1:0-1200 GCF_004010195.1 Chiloscyllium plagiosum
TCTCTCAAATGTGTGACATTGCTGGAAAAATTTTCAAACTTTGCAACAAGAAGTGTAAAGCTTATCCATGGATGTAACGGTGATTCTGTTATGTTCTGCGCTGTACACACAAACTTCTGTCTGTTATTTTGAACCTGGACAGAGCAGTTGTCGGACCCGGCCGTTCTGCACACGGACAGTATGCTTTCCATTCTGAATCTGTAAATGTTGGTGAGGGTCCTTGTGGGGATGTGACATTTACGAATTAGTTGAGGAAGAAGAGACGATGTTGTGCCTTCTTGACCATCACATCTATGTGGGAAGCCCAAGAAAGGTTGTTGGTTTTCGACACTCCACGGTACTTGACGCGAACCACCCTCTCAATGTCAGTTCCATTCATGTAGATGGGGGCATATTCTCCCCCTTTTCTTCCTGAAGTAAGTGATCAGTTGTATTGTTTTTGGGACATTCAGAGAGAGGTTATCACTGCACCACGACGCCAAGCCCTCTGCCTCCTTTTTGTATTCTCACTGATAATTGATTGATATCCTTGGTATCGTCAGCACCTTTTTAGATGGCGTGCATTCCGAATTTGTCTGCACAGTCGTGGAAGTACAAAGATTATAGTCGGAGGCAGCGAATGCATCCGTGGGGAGGGAGGCTCCATTCATAGAATGCCTACACTGTGGAAACTGTACCTTCCACGCAGAAAATCCTCACCGACCGGCTGAAGAGTAAATAACCTCGCGTTTGATGCTCCTACTCGATTTTCATCCCAGACTAACACACATAGAACATATACATAGAACATAGATTATAGAATATTAGAACGCGGTACACGCTCTTCGGCCCTCGATGTTGTGCCGAGCAGTCATACCAATCTGAAGCTCATCTAACCTACACTATTTCGTATGCTTTGCCAATGACGACTTAAATGTACTTAAAGTTGGCGAATATACTACCACTGCAGGCAAATCCTTCCATTCCCTTACTACTCTCTGAGTAAAGAAAGTACCTCTGACATCTGTCCTATATCTATCAACCCTCAATTTAAAGCTATGCCCCCCTCGTGAATGCCGTCACCATTATTGGAAAAGTTATCTCCCCGTCCACCCTATCTACCCCTCTGATTATCTTATATTTCTCTATTAAGTCACCTCTCAAACTTCTTCTCTCCAACGAAAATATCCTCAAGTCCCTCAGCCTTTCCTCGCAAGACCT
>NW_025137070.1:0-1200 GCF_004010195.1 Chiloscyllium plagiosum
CCTCCCATCGACCAACCAGCCGTACCCTCTTCATGTGTTCACCATCCCGCCGCTCTCGCCATCCAAAACCCTCCACCCCAACACCACCCCGCTCGCCCCTTTTCCTCCAGCTCCCATTACACCCACCCCCAGTCCTGAAGAAGGGTTACATAGGAAACATTACCTTCTCCACCAGCTGATGCTGCCTGACTTGCTGTGTTCTTCCAGCCTCCTGCTTGTCCACCTTGGATTCCAGCATCTGCAGGCTTTTTCCTCTCAGTTACCAACATCCACATACACGCCAGCTGTCATTTCAAGGCAGATTTGCTCCGACAGTTGTTTTCAATAAAATGGGTATAATCTTGATTTATTTTCTGTTGGTTCTTGATCTGTAAACCATGGAGTCAACAGGAAAATATACAATCACAAAGGGCTGCTTATGGGGTGTGTGCATGTCCGTGTGAGAGAGCATTCAATTCGACTTGGATATCACTGCAACACTATCCCTATATCTGCACATCTCAGTCATTCATGTTGTGCCAAACATGACACCAAATTAAACTCATCCCTTTTTGCCTCTCCTTGACATCCCTCCATTCCTTGCACATTCATGTGCAAAAGAGCATTTTGTAAACAGTGATCACGACTTCTTAAGTTTTAAGATAGCTATGAACAAGGATAATCAGGACCTTGTGGGACGGTACTAAATCAGGGCCGGGCAAATTTCATCAGTATTCGGCAGGAGCTGGGGAGGGTTAATTGGGAGGGTCTGTTATCAGGCAAGTCAACATTTGACATGGGGGAACTGGTTACAGACCTGATGAGAATTTAAGAACAACATGTTCCAGTAAGCAGGAAGGACAAGGATGCTTGGATAACGAGGCAGGTTGTGAATTTAGTCAAAAAACTTGAATTTTGATGTGAGCTTAAGAGGTATAGTTAGTAAGTTTGCAGATGACACCAAAATTGAAGGTATAATGGACAGCAAAGACAGTTACCTCGGATTACAACGGGATCTTGATCAGATGGGCCAATGGGCTGAGGAATGGCAGATGGAGTTTAATTTAGATTAATTGGAGGTGCTGCATTTTGGAAATGAAAGTCTTAGCAGGAGTTACATACTTGATGGTAACGTCCTAGGGAGTGCTGCTAAGTCTTGGAGTACAGGTTCATAGCTCCTTAAAAGTAGAGTCGCAGGTAGATAGGATAGTGAAGAAGGTG
>NW_025137071.1:0-1200 GCF_004010195.1 Chiloscyllium plagiosum
ATGAGGTCTTTCAGAGACGACCTTGGGGTACATGTGACAGACAGACAAGTTCAGGAATTCGTGGTGCGCTGTGACACCAGAGCATCTGCTTCTTTCCTGTCTTTGAACTAGGCCGCCTGCGAAAGGAATGCAAATGCGGTACTGCTTTTCGTGGAAGTATCAGAAGGCGGTAACGACACTCTCAAACAGAATGGCATATGATCAGAAACAGGTTGGAGAAAAACTTAACAAGGCTTTGCACTGTAACTGAATGGAATTTCATTGCATTTCAAGCAAATTCGAAGGCAGGTTTGCAGATCGGAAAGCAAGCAGGAAAGCTCCGTTCTTGTCCATGTAAAAGGCTGCAGTTGAAAAACAAAGCAGCTTCGGCCCAGTTTCGAACTGGGGATTTTTCGCGTGTTAGGCGAACGTGATGACCACCACTCTACCGAAACAAGCCAGACCCGACCCTGCCGCGGCTCCGTGGTGTCCAGCACTGAACGTTGAAGCCGTTCTACCTTTCCTCTTTCGGTTTCCCATAGCTCGTTGTTGTCCAGCGTAATTGACATCTTGAAAACGTAAAAACTAGACACGTTAAATTGATGACAAAATATAGACAAAGATGTCGTCGATGTTTGTACCGTAGGGCGAGGTGGAATAGGCTGGTGGAATGGACTTTTCCTGCAGCGTAACGGCTGCGACATGATCTTATGGAAGGGTTGTAAACTGAGTATTAACGTGCTTTATCCAAGTTGGTGTGAGTTGAAAACTCGAGAGCATAGGTTTAAGGTGAGTGGGCTGAAATTGACAAAGGACCTGAGGCACATTTCCCACGCAGAAGGTTGTGCGTGTTTGGAATGATCTACCAGAGGAAATGTAGGAGGCTATTATACTCAGAAAATTGCAAAGGTAATGGGTGAGTTTCTGGATAGGATGCGTTTAGCGGGATTGGGGCCAAATGCTAGAGAACGGGACTTGTTTAATTTTGGTTATGTGGTGAGCATGGACGAGATACACCGCAGTATCTGTTTCTACGCGGTGTACCCCAATAACATTGTGTTGCTTACACCGGCTTTAAAAGACTACTATTTAGCGGTGTTTGCCGTCGCAGTCTGTGGCACAATCATTTAGTCTGTTCGACTGCTCACGGGAAAAGTAGTACTGTGAAACCCTGCAGAAACGAACGAATTCCTTACTTTAGCTCCGACCGACCATACTCTG
>NW_025137072.1:0-1200 GCF_004010195.1 Chiloscyllium plagiosum
AACTGTCCTGTGTCTGTATGCCATTGCTTGATTCTCTGCCCCTCCCCTGTCTGTATCCCACTGCAGACGCTCTGCCCTCCCCCTGCTGGTACACCATTGCAGATGATCCGCACTCCCCCGTCTCTATCCCATTGCAGACGCTCTGCCCACCCCCGTCTGTGTCCCATTGCAGACGCTCTGCCCTCCCCATTCTGTGTCCCATTGCAGACTCTCTGCCCTTCCTCTGTCTCCATCCCATTGCAGACGCTCTGCCCTTCCTCTGTCTCTATCCCATTGCAGACGCTCTGCCCTCCTGCTATCTGTATTCCACTGCAGACGCTCTGCCCTTCCTTTAGATTAGATTAGATTAGATTAGATTACTTACAGTGTGGAAACAGGCCCTTCGGCCCAACAAGTCCACACCGACCCGCCGAAGCGTATACCTCCCAGACCCATACTCCTACATTTACCCCTATACCTAACACTACGGACAGTTTAGCATGGTCAATTCACCTAACCTGCACATTTTTGGATTGTGGGAGGAAACCGGAGCACCTCTGTCTCTGTCCCATTGCAGACGCTGTGCGCTTCCTCTGTCTCTATCCCATTGCAGACGCTCTGCCCTCCCGCTGTCTGTATTCCACTGCAGACGTGCTGCCCTCCCTCTGTCTGCATCCCATTGCAGAAGCTTTGCCCCTCTCCTGTTCGTGTCCCATTGCATAAGCTCTGCCCTCCCCCGTCTGTATCTCATTGCAGACGCTCTGCCCTCCGCCGTCTGTATCTCATTGCAGATGTTCTTCCCTCCCCCTGTATGTAACCCATTGCAGATGCTCTGCCCTCCCCCGTCTATATCCCATTGCAGACGCTCTGCCCTCCCCTGTATGTATCATATTTTAGACAGTCTGCCCTCCCCCTGTCTGTATTCCACTGTAGACGCAATGACCTCCCCCTTCTGTATCCCATTGCAGAAGCTCTGCCCCTCCCCTGTTAGTGTCCCATTGCATATGCTCTGCCCTCCCCCGTCTGTATCCCATTGCTGACGCTCTATCCTCCCCCTGTCTGTATCATATTGTAGATGTTCTGCCATCCCCCTGTCTGTATTCCACTGTAGACGCTCTGCCGTCCCCTGTCTGTATCTCATTGCAGACGCTCTGCCCTCCTCCTGTCTGTATCTCATTGCAGATGCTCTTCCCTTTCCCTGTATGTATCCCATTGCAGACG
>NW_025137073.1:0-1200 GCF_004010195.1 Chiloscyllium plagiosum
ATCTTCAGACGCACAGAGGTGGTTCGGGGGGGGGGGGAAGGCAGCGTGATCACTGCTGGACATGTAAGGGAACTGACCATTACTTTCAAAACTGTGACCAGAGGGTGAGGTGTTGGTCCTGCAATGGGATTGGACATTTCGCCTGCGAGTGTGACAAGGGAAGGGAAGATCGATTCATGACTAAACACTTGGGACTGCGTCCCGGGGAACGGGATAGACGGGACAGTAATGAGAGACCCCGGGATACGAATAAACGGAGAGGTTGGGTTCAGACCCAGGGCAGGGAAACACAAGGGGTGGTACAGGGTGCACTAATGGGGCCCGACGAGGAGTACAGCTACTCCCGGTGGTCTGAGGAAGAGTGCTGACGGTGCCCACGAGAATCTTGCAGTCCCCTGGCCCTCAAAGCGACACCCCCCAATAGACCCCCTATGATTCGAGGGAAGGTGTGTGGGGAGAACTTCCTATTTCTGATTGACACAGGGGCATCGGCCTCCACAAATACTAAATTACCAAGAGGCCTGACCCTCTCGGACAGGATACTGGAGACTGTGGGATTCTCGGGGATGGTCGAGGAACAGCCTTACACCGTGCCAGCAACAATAACCATCGGGGAACAAAAGATCTCTCTGCCCCTACTCCTGGCCCCAAAGTGTCCAGCTAACCTGCTGGCGAGGGATGCTCTTACCAAGTTAGGGGTCTGCATCCACTGTTCAACTGAGGGGTTGCGACTCCTCTGGCCTGGGGATCCCTCCCCAGGGGACTCGCGAGTTACATCTGTAGACATTTACTGGATTCGGCTGTTGTACGCGTTGGAGGGAAGGGGATTGATGGGGGAATTTGAAAACTGCTCCCATCTATTCCAGGCTCCCAGACATACCTCCCCCCAAAAAAACCCCTACCACATAACGCTAAATTATGTCACCCATTATGACCCTGAGTACGACGACCGCTTCAACGCCCACCTGGGGTATAGAAGGGGTATGGTTAAACTCACGTATCTCATCGCCGGGAAGGAAGGGATTGCCGCTGCAGTCAGCCTGCATCCGGACCAGGCAGAGTGGTATCAGCTCGGGGAACAGGCTGCCCCGCGTGTCACACTCGCAATAGCACCCGGATCAAAGGCCCGTAACCTGGGACCCATGGTCCTTGCCGCACTGCGATGAGAGTACCAAAAAATAGGAGAAGGCCTCGATGAGG
>NW_025137074.1:0-1200 GCF_004010195.1 Chiloscyllium plagiosum
AACACTATGGGGTAATTTAGAATGGCCAATCCAACCCAACCTACACCTCCCTGAGCACTATGGGGTAATTTAGCATAGCCAATCCACCCTAACCTACACATCCCTGAGCACATCCCTGGAGACGATGGGTAATTTAGCATGGCCAATCCACCCTAAACTGCACATCCCTGAACACTATGGGGTAATTTAGCATGGCCAATCCACCCTAACCTACACATCCCTGAACACTGTGGTGTATTTTAGCATGGCCAATCCTCCCTAACATTCACATCCCTGAACACTATGGCGTAATTTAGCATGGCCAATCCACCCTAACCTGCACATCCCTGAACACTATGGGTAATTTAGCATGGCCAATCCACCCTAACCTACACATCCCTGAACACTATGGGGTAATTTTACATGGCCAATCCACCCTAACCTACACATCCCTGAACACTATGGGGTATTTAGCATGTCCAATCCACCCTAACCTGCGCATCCCTAAACACTATGGGTAATTTAGCATGGCCGATCCACCCGAACCTGCACATCCGTGAACCCGATGGGGATTTGAGCATGGTCAATCCACCCTAACCTGCACATCCCTGAGCACTATGGGTAATTTGGCATGGCCTATCCACCCTAATCTACACATCCCTGAACACTATGGGGTAATTTAGCATGGCCAATCCACACTAACCTATACATCCCTGAACACTATGGGTAATTTAGCATGGCCAATCCACCCTAACCTGCACATCCCTGAGCACTATGGGTAATTTAGCATGGTCATTCCACCCTAACCTACAAATCCCTGAACACTATGGGGTAATTTAGCATGGCGAAGCCACCATAACCTACACATCTCTGGATTCAATGGGTAATTTAGCATGGCCAATCCACCCTAACCTACATATCCCTGAACACTATGGGGTAATTTAGCATGGCCAACCCATCCTGACCTTCACATCCCTGAACACTATGGGTAATTTAGCTTGACCAATCCACCCTAACCTGCACATCCCTGTTCACTACGGGTAATTTAGCATGGCAAATCCACCCTAACCTGCTCATCCCTGAGCACTATGGGTAATTTAGTATGGCCAATCCACCCTAACCTGCACATCCCTGAGCACTATGGGTAATTTAGCATGGTCATTCGACCCTAACCTACACATCCCTGAGCACTATGGGGTAATTTAGGATGTCCAATCCACC
>NW_025137075.1:0-1200 GCF_004010195.1 Chiloscyllium plagiosum
GACCTTTTCTGTAGAGGGGACAACTTCAAAATCGGCAAAATTCACAAATGAGCGAAACACCAAAGCAACCCCAGAAATTGGTGTTACGTGACGGGGTAAACCCCTCTGCAAATGTAAACCGACAAAACAGAAAGGATTCACCCCGTACTGCATTCTGTTAAAATTCAAGAGGCAAAAAACTTTCCAAAAATCACTATTTAAAGTTAAAAATAACAACTTTATTGTTGTTTTTAACATTTGACAGAGAATAATCAACTTACAACTACTTACAACTCATTTCTCTAAACCTTGTGCTCTACAATACCTTCCCCAACCGCCACCCCATTAACATTTACAAAAAAAAATCAACTTACAAACCAGCTTGTTGTCGAATCTTCTCTTCGTGTCTTTCTCTGTACATTTTTTCTCCAGGTCGGTGTTGATGCTTCTTTTTTATGCAATCTATTTCTCCAGATAGGCACCTCTTGGAGAGTTTACTAACATCCTCCATCTGATGGTCGTTTATTTTCTCTCTTTGCTGTTCTTTGCCGCTCTGGGGAACTGTTCAAAAATGTCCGATATTTGTCCCATGAACAGTCGGATCGTTTCATTGGTTTTAACAATGTAAAAATACCAAATTCAAACTGATTGCGGCATAATTGAAACTGATTGGCTGAATTCACATTTGTTTTCCATGTGACACAGCTCTTAGTTGTTTCAACCTAATGTTATGTTGTTACCTTGTTCTGGACTTATTGTGCTAGCCAGACATTTCAGCACCTTTAAAGGTACATTATACCCACAACTTCATAACACTGGCATTTGCCAAAACAGTCTTTTTCGCTCAACATTGCTCTCTGTCAATCTTATGTGCCTGAGATTTGAACAATATCTGGTCTATGTTAATTAAAACTGCCCTATTCTCATAACCTTAGATTTAACACACCCGGTTATGGATGTCTTACAATATTAATTGATTCCTCACTGTGTTACTTCAACACACGTTGAGAAGAAATGAAAGTAAGAACAACAGTCACCTGTGTAACTGCGATTTGACCCAATGTTGCTGCAGCCAACCTATTCAGCTGTAAGTAAAATAGCCCACACCTTTCCTGTACAGGAAATGAGACTGCATAGCATAGTGGTAAGTTTTAATGAGTTCAATTAGACCCAGCATCATTTGTCAGAACGAAATTTACTGGGATATAAAGACATGATGAA
>NW_025137076.1:0-1200 GCF_004010195.1 Chiloscyllium plagiosum
TTTAAAGACTGATGTTAATAACAAGCTGGACAGGACCCGAGCAGAGAGCGGCAGCTGGGACTCAGGTTCCCTTTGGAAGGAATTTTCTCAAAGTGTGTCACCCTCAGAGTGCTTTCTGCTTCTACACAGTCTCTAGTGGATATTACCGTTTCATTTTATATTTAAAAATGGTCTTGCGAGCTTCCTATTACAGTGAGCAGGTTGGATTCGATTGAACGTGAGGTTGTATTTTCCATTTCTCAATATTAACAATTGACAAAAGGCAGATCCCTCGCTAGTGCAGGGCAAGACAGGACAGACCAGCTCCTGCTGTCAGCCTCTCTCAGAGCTTTATGTTTTAAAAAAAAACACATTTCTGTATTAACTGAAACGTCAACCTCTGGAGAAACGCGGCAGGTCTGGGAGAGACAGGCAGAGAGGAGCAGAGTTAAAATTTCCAGCCCAGCTCAGAAAAAAAAAGGTCACTGCACGGTAACCGAGAAACGGCGGAGTTTTTCCAGCATCCTCTGTTTTAGTTTCAGATTTGCAGCATCCACAGTCCTTAGTGTTGTGATATATGGAGGTTTGAGCTGTTCTGTTCCGGACTGGGTCACAGCTCTGGCTGATTGATGAGCCACTGTCTGTGTCCTCACATCAGCAGCAGTCAGCTGCTCTCCCGGGAGGCTGCCTCTGCCCATTCTGCAGTTTATGAAGACACCAATTTCTCCACAAACCATCTCAGACACAGCAAAGACCATACACAACGTTTAACCAAAAAAAAAAATCCCATCTGCTTCACTGTCCCAGAGTCAGTATATTGAGTGCAGGAGTTGGGAGGTCATGTTGCGGCTGTACAGGACATTTTTGGAATACTGTGTGCAATTCTGGTCTCCCTCCTATCAGAAGGATTTAGTTAAACTTGAAAGGGTATCAGAAAAGATTTACAAGGATGTTGTTGGGTTTGGAGGATTTGAGCTATAGGGAGAGACTGAACAGGCTGGTGCTGTTTTCCCTGGAGCATTGGAGGCTGAGGGGTGACCTTATAGAGGTCTATAAAATCATGAGGGGCATGGATAGGATAAATAGACAAGGTCTTTTCCCTGGGGTCGGGGAGTCCAGAGTTTAGAGGGCATAGGTTTAGGGTGAGAGGGGAAAGATATTAAAAGAGACCTAAGAGGCAACTTTTTCAAGCAGAGGGTGGTACATGTATGGAATGGGCTG
>NW_025137077.1:0-1200 GCF_004010195.1 Chiloscyllium plagiosum
TTGCTTCTTGGATCAGTCCATTACTGGTCGTTCCTGGGGAGGATTACAGGAACAAATATATAAACAAATATTTTAAAATGCCCCATTTGATTCTCGATGGGGAATAAAATGGGTTAATTATTGATCAGTAAGTCCGCATTACAATATGTGAAATTCTCTAATAGGTCTGAGAATACATTTCAAAATGGTGTGTTAATCAGCTCAGGGTCCATGCTAATTTCATTGACTGGCGATATAACCATCATCCCAATATGATCAATGTTTTCTCTATCAGTGAAACCGAGAGCATCAAAATCTGTGGTTTACCATTAGAGAAAATCTAACCGTGGCCACTGGCTGTGTAATGCGACGAGCATCAGTAAATCCCCACATGAACAGCATCCTCGGTGTTACCAGTGTGAGAAAAACTAACTGGTGTCCGCTTGATCTTCAATGTTGTGCCATCACTTAATATCTGCACTATCAGAATCCCTGGATTCCTATTGAGAGAGTATATAACCATCGTCCCCTTGATATTCAAAGTCGTCACAATCACTGAAGCCTCTCAATTTCAATATCCTGGGTGTTACCGTTGAGAAAGAATCTAACCATGGCCCACTGAACTTTCATTGGCGTTACCATTACTGAAACACCTCGTCATCTTATCAACATCCTTGGGGTTTAAGTTGAGAGATAATCTAACAATTGCCTCCTTGACGTTCAATGGGTTTGCCTTGCCACAACAATCAACATCCTGCTGATTACCATTGAACAGAAACTGGAGTGGAGCAAATCCTGTGGCGACAAAATCAGATCAGAGGTAGGAAATCCTGCAGTAAGTAACTCCCCTCCTGATCACCCGCGTCCCAACACTTGTCCCACCATCGATGAGGCACAAACCAGGAGTGTGATGAAATACTGCCTTCTCACCTGGACGGGGGAAGCTCCGACAACACTCAGGACTCTTGACACAATCCAGATAAAAACATCTGCCCCCATACCCGAACGAGTCTCTGCCCCCCAACCTCAACGCCCCCTCCCTCCACCATCGAGGCACAGCACCAGCAGTGTGCACTGTCTACAAGCCGCACTGCCGAGATTTCTCCAAGAGTACCGTCCAACCGGGCCATCTCTACCACAACTAGAAGATTGAGGAGACGCAGGTGCTGATTGCTACGGCAACATACACTCCCTCCCCAGCCGATGCTCGATTGCAGCAGT
>NW_025137078.1:0-1200 GCF_004010195.1 Chiloscyllium plagiosum
TCTGCTCCCCACCTACTCATGCATCTGTCCAGACGCATCTTATATGAATGTACCTTGCCTGCCTCTACCAGCTCTGCTGGCAACGTGTTTCAAATGCCCACCACCCTCTGTGTAAAGTACTTGCCGCGTGTATCCCCCTTAAACTTTCCACCTCTCACCTTGAAAACATGACCTCTTGTTATTGAATCCTTCACCCTGGGAAAAAGCTTGTCTCTATCCACCCTGTCTATACCCTCCATGATTTTTAAACCTCAGTCAGGTCTCCCCTCAATCTCCTTTTTTCTAGTGAAAATAAACCTAACCTACTCAACCTCTCTTCATAGCTAGCACCTTCCATACCAGGCAACATCCTCGTAAACCTTCTCTGCACCCTCTCCAAAGCGTCCACATTCTTTTGGTAATGTGGCGACCAGAACTGTTCACAGTATTCTAAATGAGGCTGAATCAATGTCTTGTACAATTTTAACATGACTTACCAGCTCTTATACACAATACCCCGTCCAATAAAGGCAAGCATACTATACGCCTTCTTGACCACTCTATCCACCTGTGCAGCAGGGTACAATGGACCTGCACTCCCAGATCTCTCTGCCCATCAACTTTTCCCAAGGCTCTTCCATTCATTGTATACAAGGAGGTGTAACGTTTGCCCATTTACCACCTCCCTCCTAATATCCAAGGGCCCAAGTCTTCCTTCACCTCCCTTTACCTATACCTCACACAATCTAGTCTACTTCATTTGCTGCTCATAATGTGGTCTCCTCTACACTGGGGAATTGAAGGGTAGACTGTGAAGCAGAACACTGTATTCAGCTTGCAAAAATGACCCTGAGCTTCCAGTTGCCTGCCAATTCAACAGACCACCTTGTTCCCTGGTCTCAGGCTTGCCAGAGTGCTCCAGAGAAGCTCAGCGTAAGCTGGAAGAACAACACCTCATTTTCTGCTTGAGGACCCTGCAGCTTTCTGGACTCAATATTGAGTTCAATAACTTTAAGGTTTCAACTCTTATGTTCTAACCCCCAACCCACACACCAGGATTTGTGATCACAGTCTGCTATTACACACAACCCATTGTTAGCCGCTAACGGTCTCCATTAACAGCTATTCACCCTCCTATCCAGATCGCTATCCATTCCTTTGTCTGTCCAACTGTTCTGCTCTGTGTTTGGGACGGCACGGTGGCTCAGTGGTTAGCACTGC
>NW_025137079.1:0-1200 GCF_004010195.1 Chiloscyllium plagiosum
ACAGATATACACAAACATACACACACACCACCATGACCACCTCCTCGCTTATCATTAAACTGATATACGCAGAAACACACACACACCACCCTCCACCATAACCCTGTCTCCTGCCATTAAAACAGATATACATAGAAATACACAAACACAGAACCGTGCACCACCACATTGTTTTCTGCCATTAAGCAGATATGCACAGATACACGCGCACAACCATCAACTGCCACCATGTCTCCTGCAATGAAACAGATATAATCAGAAACAAACACATACCACCCTCCACCACCAACCCGCCTCCTGCAATTAAACAGGTATACCCAGAAACACAAACACAGAGAACCCTCCCCCACCACCCCGTTTGCTGCCATAAATTAATTATGCACAAAAACGCACACACACAAACTTCCACTATCATCCTGTCTCCTGTCATTAAACAGGGATATACAGAAACACACACACAACACTACACCACCAACCTGTTTTCTGCCATTGATCAGATGTACACAGAAACACACACACAACCCTCCACTACCACCCTGTCTCCTGCAATTCAATAGCTATATACAGAAACGCACAGACGCAACCCTCCACTACCACCCTGCCTCCTGCAATTCAACAAATATATACAGAAACGCACACACACAACCCTCCACCACCACCTTATTTCCTGCTGTTAAGTAGATATCCACACAAACACGCACTCTACACTTCACCACCACCTTGTCTCCTGCCACTAAACAGACATACACAGAAAAACACACACACAATCCTCGACAACCACCCTGTCTGCTGACATTAAACAGATATACACATAAACACACTCACATCCCTCCACCACTATCCTGTTCTGCTGCCATTGAGCAGATATACACAGAAATACACACACACATGACCCTCGACCACCACAATGTCTCCTGCCCTGAAACAGATATACACAGAAACACACAAACATGCAGAACCCTCTACCACCACCCTGTTTGCTGCCGTTAGTCAGATATGCACATAAATACACACACAACCCTCCCCAATCACACACTCTCTGGTGATTAAACAGATATAAACAGAAACACACACACATCTCGACACCAACACCCTGTCTCCTGCCATTAATCAGACATACATAGACACACATGCACACACACGCATGCACATACACGCGCGCACACACCTCGAACAGCAAATTGTTTCCTGTCATTAAGC
>NW_025137080.1:0-1200 GCF_004010195.1 Chiloscyllium plagiosum
GAACAATAATTTGAAAACTTCCAATTTTTAGAAGGAATGATATTTAACATGAAATGTGGAGAGTGAAAAAGACAATGAACATAATTTTGTGTCAGAGAAACGTCAAAGCTTTCCAAAGGGTTTTGTGCCAAAGCAATGATATATTTGTTAAAGCAATTAGAACAACACATGTAAATTATTCATGTTCTGAGTAATAATTAGACTTCATAATGAAGCTGACCTTGCATTACTTGCATTTTAATTGCTTATGCTGCACCAAATAATCAGATATTTGCGAGCATTTACAATGTGAAATAATTGGATACTGACTTTTATTCACAGCTGACACATAATAGAGTATAAAACTCTATTAGCCACAAAATACATGACCCCAACACTAATTTCTTGCGTACTAATAAGGAAGTACGCCATTCTGACTAATCTGCATGTTCATCCAAGGACAGGCCAAACATAGACAAGCCCAAGAATTCCTAGAAACATGGCATTCCAACCGGAACTCCATAAACAAACACATCAATTTCGATGCCATCTCCCACCCTCTGACGAAAAGGTCCGGAAATGACATCATCGAGAGAGGAATTTACATGACCAACGCAAGGAAACCGACACACTTGAATAGAAAGTGGGAGATAACGCCAGCACTTCACTGGAGGCTCACTTACTGAGACAGTTAATGGAACAAGCCAGGAACTGCCATTAGCTATTGCTTCAGAATATATCAGTGTTCATGGCTGCCACCACATAGAATCATTGAATGAAAATGCAAGCCTGCACCACCAAGTGCATATCCAAAGGCTTTTTTGAAAGTTTGTGAGATTATCTGCTCAATCACCCGCCGAGGGAATGCACCCCAGCCACATGTCACCAGGGGCAGAACGGTGTCTCAGTGGTTAGAACTCCTGCCTTCGAGCGTGGGGACCCAGTAATGATTTCAGCCTCGGATGACTGCCTGTATAGATTTTGCACATTCTTTCCGTGTCTGCGTGGTTTCCTCGAGGTACTTCGGTTTCCTCCCACAATCCAAAGACGTGCAGTTTAGGTGAATTGGCCATGTTTAATTGCCCATTGTGTTCAGGGATATGTAGGTCAGGGGTAAATATAGGAGGAACGTGTTTGTGTAGGTTATTCTTTCGAGGGTCAGTGTGATTTGTTGGGCCAAAGAGCCTCGTTCCACACGGTCGGAATTTTATATTCTATGTC
>NW_025137081.1:0-1200 GCF_004010195.1 Chiloscyllium plagiosum
AGAAATCGTTTCAGACCATCATCCTTACACCCTCGGAAGAATACGGATGTCGGAGTGCAGACAATCTCGACTAGTGCTGTTGTTGTTGTCTGTGTGACAACAAGAGCAGGTACCAGGAAATGTTTATCTTGCTTCTTAAAACAGGCATGTAAATTTGCAGAGCATAGACACATCTACCTGCGGTTAGTGAAATGATGAACGGCAGAGTACAGTTCACAGAGTATGGTCAGCCAACTGTGTTATGGGCTCAGCACTCTCCAACTGTGACCCTCTGCTCACAGGATTTGAACACAAACAAATGACTCAGTGACAAATTCTGTTGAAACGGATTCTGTGAGCAATTGAAAGCGATGGAATGAAAAGCCGCTTGAGAGCGGGATGTAGCATTATCTGTGAAGGGATTGTTTTCCAGACCCGAGGAGACTGCGCAGTGCTGTTTCCATGGGTCGATATCAGGATAGATAGATTAAAACAGCGTCGGATGTCATTGTAGGGAGCCCTGTCGCTTAGACACACTGCACCTTTTGTACAATGGTGCAAAAACACGGACCTTTTCTGTTGAGGGGACAACTTCAAAATCGTTAATGCAGCAAAATTCACAAATGAGCGAAACAACAAAGCAACTACAGAAATTGGTGTTACGTGACGGGATAAACACCTCTGCAAATGTAAACCGACAAAACAGAAAGGATTCACCCCGTACTGTTGTCTGTTAAAATTCAAGAGGCAAAGAACTATTCCAAAAATTACAATTTAAAGTTAAAAATAACAACTTTATTGTTTTTTTAACATTTGACAGATAATAATCATCTTATAACTACTTACAACTCATTTCTCTAAACCTTGTGCTCTACAATACCTTCCCCAAACCCGACCCCATTACAATTTACAAAAAATATCAATTTACAAACCAGCTTGTTGTCGAATCTTCTCTTCGTATCTTTCTCTGTAGATTTTTTCTCCAGGTCGGTGTTGATGCTTCTTTTTTATGCAATCTATTTCTCCAGATAGGCACCACTTGGCGATTTTACTAACATCCTACATCAGTTGACCTTTTAGCTGCTCTCTTTGCTGTTCTTTGTCGCTTTGGGTAACTGTTCAAAATGGCCGATATTTGTCTCACAAAACGTCGGATCGCTTCATTGGTTTTAACATTGTAAAGAGACTACATTCAAACTTGATTGGGGCATAATTGAAACT
>NW_025137082.1:0-1200 GCF_004010195.1 Chiloscyllium plagiosum
CTATTACCACGTATGTTAGAGGCCAGAAACTATTCCAAAGCTGTTGTATTGGGGTGCGGTTTCCTCTTATTTGGGGGCCAATACAGTCAATAATGCTCTGGGGTCCCCAGTGAAATACAACATTTTATTTCCATCCGCGTTACAGTAGTTGCTGCAACATTGGTACCCATTGTTAGACAAATTCCCCTAATGTGAACATTCATACCAAAAAAAAATTGCAGTCAATAATGGAAATCTCTATAAACAGCCCCAGGCGCAACCAATTTGAAATTATACCTGCCAGATAACTCCCCACCAGCGCTTGGGGCCGACAAAGCTTCTGACAGCCTTAATACTCTCCAGCTGCATTGCATTATTTACCATAAAATATTGCCGTTTCTCACAAAGAACTCTTCCAGCTTTTGTACAAATTTGAGAATGGCTAATTGGGAAGGATATTAATTTCAATCAATTGTTATCAAGTTTTTTTTCAAATAAACTTTAAAATAAAGTTCCGGTTGTATTGAGAAGAACCCCTCTCTCTGTGTGTCTTCAAGCTGAGATCAAACAACAACCACTCTCAAACGCAACTGTAGTTTACGACCTCTGCTACGTATAGTCATAGAGTCATAGAATTCTTTTTGTGTGGAAGCAGGTCATTCGGCCCAACCAGTCCACATCAGCCCTCCGAAGACTATCGCACCGAGTCCCATTCCCATGCAATCTTATCCTATATTTACTTCTGATTAATGAACCTAAACCTATGCATCCCTGAAAACTATTGACAATTTTGCATGGCCATTCGACCTGAGCTGCTCTTCTTGGGATTGCTATGGAGTCTGTTCAATATCGCAAAGTCCTACTTTTTTTCCTTTAAAGAATGGAAACCTTTTTCTGATAACATATGCAATAGTTCACTGAAATAAGTTATCTCCACAATTCGATTATGGATTGTTGGGTACGTAGCAAGACCAGATCTAGCCCTTCTATTTGTATCACAACTTGTCTCTAGCTTCACCCTGTTCTGTGCTGTTTGCGATGCACTAATTGAAAAGTGTTACATTTGTTGTAAATTTCTGTTCAACTTTTGGCATGGAAACTTCAGTATCCAAATGATTATCCTTCTGACAGGTGGAGGATGACAAGTTGTTTGAATATGTTGCTTATTTCTTTTCAGGAATTGACTGGAGCTGATTAAAATATGACATGACCGTGACTGCA
>NW_025137083.1:0-1200 GCF_004010195.1 Chiloscyllium plagiosum
CAACTACCAGCTGATCCGACCAAAGAATACACCCGAGAATTAAACACACACATCAGAACCTTGGATCCAATCCTTCAGAGTTCCCTACGCGCCCTCATTCTACGTACTTCTCCTGTAGGCGACTTCTACTGCCTTCCAAAGATACACAAAGCCAACATACCGGGACGTCCCATTGTGTCGGGCATTGGGACCCTATGTGAGAATCTCTCCGGCTATGTGGAAGGCATCTTGAAACCTATTGTACAGGTGATCTCAAGCTTCTGTCACGACACTATGGATTTTTTACAGAAACTCAGCACCCACGGACCAGTCGAACCGGGAACATTCCTCGTCACAATGGACCTGTCCACACTTTACACCAGCATCCCCCACAATGATGGCATCCCGGCAACAGACTCAGTTCTCAGTAGCAACAACTGCCAGTCTCCAAATATCATCCTACAACTCATCCGCTTTATCCTCAATCACAAAGTCTTCACTTTTGACAACCAATTTTTCATCCAGACAAACGGGACAGCCATGGGGACCAAATTTGCACCTCAATATGCCAACATTTTTATGCACAGGTTCGAACAAGACTTCTTCTCTATGCAGGATCTCCAACCAACATTGTACACCAGTTACATTGACGATATTTTCTTCCTCTGGACCCATGGCGAGGAGTCACTGATAAAACTACTCAGTGACATCAACAAGTTTGATCCCACCATCAAACTCACCATGGACTACTCTCGACTATCTGTCTCATTCTTGGACACATGCGTCCCCATCAAGGATGGACACCTCAGCACCACACTACACCGCAAACCCACATACAAACTCACAATGCTACACTTCTCCAGCTTCCAGCCAAAACATATTAAAACAGCCATTCCCTATGGACAAGCCCCACGCATACACCGGATCTTTTCAGATGAGGAGGAACATGACGGACACCTGGAAGTACTCAAGGATGCCCTCACAAGAACGGGGTACGATGCTCAACTCATCGACCGCCAGTTCCGACGTGCCACAGCAAGGAACCGTAATGACCTCCTCAGGAGACAGACACGTGTTGCAAATGACAGAGTACCCTTCGTTGTTCGGTACTTTCCAGGGGCTGAAAAATTGCACCATGTTCTTCGTGACCTGCAACACATTATCAATGAGGATGAGCACCTCATCAATCCCGTCTCCACACCTCTACTACTTGCCTTTAAA
>NW_025137084.1:0-1200 GCF_004010195.1 Chiloscyllium plagiosum
TTCGGCACAGACTTTGATTCAAAGACACTCCACGAACTTCCTTCTGAAAATTCATACAGATAACATGAAACCTACTGCACTCATCATCAACCTTCACCATTCCTACATCCGAGGACGTGTTGCACAGTTTTCATGAATACTAAAGATATAAGAAAGTTAAACAAGAGTAAATTGAATTTCAGTTTAAATTGTAAAATGAAAATAATTCATAATAAGATACTGAATCACTTAAGTTCATGTTTATTAACGTGGTCAGAGCTCTAATCCAGCAAAGGGAAAATCTGTCCCTGAATCCCCAATATCCACACGGCCGTTTGCTCCATGTGCCCTGTTGGAAACCTGTGCGAAGGAGCATGCAGTCTGACAGAGCGCCTGAGAGAATCCTCTACTGTCTGATTAAAGCTTCAACAGGAGCTGTGTATTCCAGCAGGAGAGCAGTGGGATAAAGGGGAGGTCCTTGATATTCAGTGGTGTACATTCACAGTGTCCTCATCATGTTGTTGTTTAATTTCCTCTGTCAGAAACAGCGCAGACAGGGGGAGGAGCAAGAGGAGACAATTTCAACCGCTGGCGCTACCCCGTCATTTGATATCATTTTGGCTGACCAAACACATCAATATCTTTTCCCAACCTATCCACATCAACCTGTCACCCAATGGGAAAAAGACAGTGAATAAACCGAGAAACTCTATGCAACTGTGGGTGGGAAATGTGTTTAGAGACAGTGGGCTTTTGCAGTCGGTTTTGTGAATGAGCAGCCGATTCTGGTCTGATCATGTTTCAAATGATACGATTCCCTCAAAGCTCACCACCAAGAAGGTGAGGAATGTCCTCTGGTCAGTAGCAGAGTCGAGAACTCCAGATGAGTGGAATTGACGATGAATCAGTAGAACAATCATTGATTCAGCTGAAATGTGAAATAAATTGATAAGCACAAGGATGATTTTGGGATAATGTAGGGAGACGCAGTGAGAATAGTTCACATGTCAGCGCAACATCGATGGGCGAAGGGCCTATTCTGTGCTGTATTGTTCTATGTTCGAGATTCCGAATCTGGTGGGACTCAAACAAACAATCCTTGAATCGCAATCTTAACAACACCTTTCATTTCGCCACAGAGGAGCACGAGCCTCCAGTTTGCTGCACTCAAAGATACGGTTTCAAGTAATTCATCGAACATCTGTTTATCCTTGCCCCATT
>NW_025137085.1:0-1200 GCF_004010195.1 Chiloscyllium plagiosum
CCATCTCTGAAAATATCCAAGCTAATTCACATGTAAGTTTCGTTCAATAAGCCCACCAATATTATTCCAGCTGTTTGACAACATTAGTTTAAGGACACCAATAACATACAAACAAACTTTCCTTCATTGTTATATAGACTTCTAGTTGCAAATTTGTTATTTCTCTGCAGAATAATAAATTCCTTGCCTCATATTCGCTTTGACAAAGAGTCAGTTGTCCTGCGTTTTTCTGCCAGCTGTTCATCACTGTACAGCGGCTTCTTTAACACGACGTCCACCAGCAGTAATACTTACTCCCAGATAAACTGGCACATGAGATGCACAGCTGGTACTCCCTCCCAACAGCCACTTGGATGGACCAACACCAACTGGGCTGGAACTTCTCAACAGCAATGATTATTGGACTAGCCCCATTAAAATCCCAAATTAATTTTTGAAAAATCCAATTTCCTAATAATAATTGAACAATGTAACCGTGTTTATTGATCTGATGAGCTTGTTACGGACTTTGAAGTAGTGTGACACATTTGCAGAAACCATTTCATGAATACATTGAAATAAAAGGCCAACTGACAGCCCAGGCAACGAATAACACAAGTTAATGCAGCATTCAATCAGCAGCTGAATGAGCACAAAATGCTAGAACAGAGTCAGCCATGCGCCTTGAGGTAGCTTTCACTGATGCAGTTTGGTGTTTTCTGATTGGTGTAGACATGTTGCGCTGAATGGCCTGTTTGTGTGCCATAAGACTCTATCACTTTAATTCTTGAAAACAGAAAATAGTCTCAGTATTTCCATAGCTTGTGAGCATCAATTTGTGAAGAATATAGTCTCCAAGTTCACATTTCATCCTGACTTGAATCGAAACCATTGTCTCCTCACTGTCACTTTTTCAGAATCCTGTAACTCTCTCTGAAACAAAAATGTTCGTGTTCCAGCACCACGAGGGCCACTGGGGTTTACTAATACATTACGAGTGGAAATTAAACATAGGCAACGGGATCGGTGACTTTGCTAACGAAACTCACCTTACAATAACAACTGAAAGGAAGCTGCACTATTAAGACATCTATTCGACATTATGTAATTTCTAAAGCAGTTTCAAAGGAGGTTTTCACTTGTTTATAAAAACACATTTGGAAAGTTGTGTCCATCCATCTGAAAGGAAAAAGTCTTCAGGTTCATGAGAATGGTCTCCCA
>NW_025137086.1:0-1200 GCF_004010195.1 Chiloscyllium plagiosum
CTCAATTGATATCATACAACATTGACTTAATTGATGTCACACAGCATTAACTGACTTTATTGATATCACACAGTGTTAGCACACTTTATTGATATGAGACAGCATGAAATGATTTTATCACACAACATTAGCTGACTTTATTGCGATCACACTGCAATAACTGACTTTATTTAGATCACACAGTATTAACTCACATTATTGCTATCACGCAATATTAACTGACTTTACTGATATCACACAGCATTCACTGACGTTATTGATAATACACTGCATTAGCTGACTTTATTGATATCACACATTAACTGACTTTACTGTGATCACACATTAGGTGTCCTTATTGATGTCAGACAGCATTAACTGACTTTATTGATATCACACAGCATTAGCTGACTTTATTGATATCAGACAGCATTAACTGACCTTATTGATATCACACAGCGTAAGCTGACTTCATTGATATCACAAAGGATTCACTGACTTTATTGATTTCAGACAGTATTAACTGACCTTAACGATATCACCACAGAGTTAGCAGTCTTTATTGATATCAGACAGTATTAAATGATTTTATTGATATCACACATTAGCATACTTTATTGCTACCACACTGCATTCACTGACGTTATTGAAATCACACAGTATTAACTCACATTTTTGCTATCACGCAACTTTAACTGACTTTACTGATATCACACAGCATTCACGGACTTTATTGATATGAGACAGAATTAGCTGACCTTATTGATATCAGACAACATTAACTGACCTTATTGATATCACACAGCTTTAGTTGCCCTTATTGATGTCACAAAGCATTAACTGCCTTTATTGATATCACACAGCATTAGCTTCCCTTATTGATGTCAGACAGCATTAGCTGCCATTATTGATATCACACAGCATTACCTGCCCTTATTTGATGTCACAAAGCATGAACTGTGTTTATTGATAGCACACAACATTAGCTGACTTTATTGATATCACAGAGCTTTAGCTGCCCTTACTGATGTCAGACAGCATTAACTGCCCTTATTGATATCACACAGCATTCCTGCCATTATTGATACCAAAAAGCATTAACTGACTTTATTGATATCACACAACATTAACTGTCTTTATTCATATCACACAGTATTAGCTGCCCTTATTGATATCAGACAGCATTAACTGACCTTATTGATATCACACAGCGTTTGCTGA
>NW_025137087.1:0-1200 GCF_004010195.1 Chiloscyllium plagiosum
CTGAGCTATTTCAGGTTTTGTCTATTTGAGTTTGTCAGATACAATATATGGAGCTTGGAAGGTAAGGCAGACATTACTGAAATCTGACCTTATCTCAGGCATTCACTGCAAACAGATTCTCGAATTTGCATTTAATCACCTCCAAACAGCTGTCTCTATTTGCTACCTCAGCGAGAATCTGCGAATGGAAATGGCTTTTGACACATTTCCCCCACCCCACCCTTGCTGACAAATGAGTCAAGTCAGACATCTTAGATTTGTTCACAACCACAATTTCCTATTAGCACAGCACTGACATTGACTTTCTAAATAGGGAAAGGCAAGGGAGAAGGAACATCAATACAATTGGAAATATTGAACATAGGTGCGATACTTACACATAGGATTCTCTGACCCTAAACCTCCCAAAATGACGTTCTATCTCGGGATTTTCCTGCTCTTTGTGTGACTCCCAGTAAAAACTCCCTCTCTCTGACTTATATTTCTGTATTTCTATCATGTGTGTCTATGTGTGTGCGTGTGTGGTTCTGACTGTGAGTGAACATATCTGTGTGATCGAGAGACCGTGCCTGTGTGTGTCCAACTTGAGTGTCAATAATTCCATGATGGAACTCTCAACACTCACGTACATACACACACACACACATAAACTCGGACACGCCTTCAAAGAGCTGTCTCCCTTTCTATCTCTCTGAGGGAATTCACATTTTGATGATGCATTTATGCAGGACAGAAAACAGCTTTTGAGACATTCCCCATCGCGGCAGGAATTCAGCCCCAAACTGAAACTTGGAAATATGTAATAGAACAGAAATGAGCCAGCAGCGTTCTGTGTTCTTGCTCGCAGTTTAACATTTGACCTTTTAGTTTATCTTGTCTTCAGTCTAACATCAAACAAGCATTACTTCACAACTCCCATTATTAACGTTCTCCTGGCATTTCACTAGACTCCCCATATCTAACTGACCCCATCTAAAACTCCAGCGCAGGTCGCAAGATTGCAGTTTCGAAATAACAGAATGAACAGCAGAAAAAAATCTTTTTTTTATTTCAATTGGATTCCAGCGAAGAGTCTGAATTATGCTCGAAAGAGGGCAGACAATTGTGAAGTCAACATTGAGCAGCCAAACAGACTGACAGCAATATACTCTGAACCCACTAGAGGGGCCACCATTGCAAACTCAAACTGTACCAGCTTCA
>NW_025137088.1:0-1200 GCF_004010195.1 Chiloscyllium plagiosum
AGCAAGGTTAGCAACTGAAGTGACTGATGATTATGAGCTGGTCCATAAAACTGAGTTTGGCTTCCAGAATCAATATCAGTCCATGAGGGATAGAAATTGGGGCAAAGAGAAATCCTCACGTGGAAAGTAAAAGATCGATCTCAGTGAAGATCATAAGGATAACCTACCACAGGGTAAAAATGAAACCATTGATTGGAACAAAGAAATTAAAAAACTCCGGTATTTTCACTGTAATAAAGTAGACCACATGAAATCACAGTGTTAGTGGGCCAGGAGAAAGCCAGATGTAGGAAAACCAGACAAGCCTGGAAGTTTCATTGAACTGATAACAAAAAGCACAAGGGAAGCTAGACAACTGCCTCAGAGTGTACAAAATGACAAGAGGTTGATTAAGGAGGAAGTGCCAGATCTGCTTAAAAAAAATATACATGCAAGGGTAAAGTTTATTCACATAGGCCAGGAGTAGCAGGTAAAGAGGTTACAATATTAAGAGACGCAGGATCCTCTCATCTCCTCATCCCTCAGCATTACAGACTATGTACTCTTGAAGGACTATTGCCAGAAAAGGTACTGGTAACTGGAATTCATGGTGAGACAAAAAGAGCTCAATTGTGTAAAGTGAGGCTCGAAAGTCCAGAGAAGAGTGGAGAATTTGTGGGAGGAGTATTGGACAAATCTCAGCTCCAGGAATACAATTTGTCCTTGAAAATGCATTCAAAATGGCACCGGATATGGCCTACTCCTTGTGAGCTTCTGCATGCAGATCTTAGTTTCCTATTTCCTACAATCGTTCTACACTCTTTAAACTTAATAGAATGCTTTTTAAAATTACTAATAACTATGTTTTATCTACTCTACTGTTGTTAGAGTACTGAATGGACTCAAACTCTTAACATTCGCCTGTACCTGTGTTTTGCTTTTGCCGCTGTTTACCTAGTATTTACTTATCTATGCTACTTAACTATGTGATCTGCCTACATTGCTCGCAAAACAAAGCATTTCACTGTGCCTCGTTACACATGACAATAAATTCAAATGCAATTCAAATTATTTAGCTGATTCACCAGTGGGTGTGCTGCCTACACTAGTTGAAAAGCCAGTGGAGACAGCTAAATAAATGAAGAATGTTTATCCAGGAATTTTCCCAGATTGTGTGATCACAAGAGCACAGAGGCACAAGTTGAAGCAGGAGAGATCAAA
>NW_025137089.1:0-1200 GCF_004010195.1 Chiloscyllium plagiosum
ATGGTATCCGATAGAGAAGTCTCACCAGTAATCCAGAAATCCATGCTAGTGCAGGGTATCCGATAGAGAAATCTCACCAGTAATCCAGAAATCCCAGCTAGTGCATGGTATCCGATAGAGAAATCTCACCAGTAATCTGGAAATCCAAGCTAGTGCAGGGTATCCGATAATGAAATCTCACCAGTAATCCAGAAATCCAAGCTGGTGCATGGTATCCGATAGTGAAATCTCACCAGTAATCTGGAAATCCACGCTAGTGCAGGGTATCCGATAGTGAAATCTCACCAGTAATCCAGAAATCCAAGCTAGTGCATGGTGTCTGATAGTGAAATCTCACCAGTAATCCAGAAATCCAAGCTAGTGCATGGTATCCGATAGTGAAATCTCACCAGTAATCCAGAAATCCAAACTAGTGCACAGTCTCCGACAGTGAAATCTCACCAGTAATCTGGAAATCCAAGCTAGTGCAAGGTATCCGATAGTGAGAAACTCACCAGTAATGCAGAAATCCAAACTAGTGCATGGTATCCGATAGTGAAATCTCACCAGTAATCCAGAAATCCAAGCTCGTGCATAGTTTCCGATAGTGAAATCTCACCAGTAATCCAGAAATCCAAACTAGTGCAGGGTGTCCGATAGAGAAATCTCACCAGTAATCCAGAAATCCAAGCTAGTGCATGTAATCCGATAGTGAAATCTCACCAGTAATCCAGAAATCTAAACTAGTGCATGGTATCCGATAGTGAAATCTCACCAGTAATCCAGAAATCCAAAGTGGTACACAGTATCTGATAGTGAAATCTCACCAGTAATTCAGAAATCCAAACTAGTGCATGGTATCCGATCATGAAATCTCACCAGTAATCCAGAAATCCAAGCTAGTGCATGGTATCCGATAGTGAAATCTCACCAGTAAACCAGAAATCCAAGCTGGTGCAGGGTCTCCGATAGCGAAATCTCACCAGTAATCCAGAAATCCAAACTAGTGCACAGTCTCCGACAGTGAAATCTCACCAGTAATCCAGAAATCCAAACTAGTGCAGGGTATCCGATAGTGAAATCTCACCATTAATCCGTAAATTCAAGCTAGTGCCTGGTTTCCGATAGTGAGAATCTCACCAGTAATTCAGAAATCCAAACTAGTGAATGGTTTCCGATAATGAAATGTCACCAGTAATCCAGAAATCCAAGCTAGTGCAT
>NW_025137090.1:0-1200 GCF_004010195.1 Chiloscyllium plagiosum
TTAAATGTCCAAGCTATTTACCAGTCTGTCCTACATTTTTATTGTTCAGTGAAGTCACTGCATGGGATTTTGTAAATTACATTCGTCCTGCACATGTTGTGTATTGGGTCCTTTCTTCTGGTAGGCTGCTATCTGAGTGTGTCTGTGGGTCTCTATGCTGTCAGGATTTGTATTGGTCGGAGAAGTCTGTTTGTCAGTTATCTAACGATGCTGCTGCTTTAACAAATTTATTTTACCCTTGGCATTTTTCGAGACGATTCGTAAAGGCAGAGGTTCCAATATGTCCGTAAATATGTACTTGAACGAGCTTTGAAGTTTCTTTTTTAAATGCTTGCACTGTGAGGTGGGAGTGGAGTTAATATTTTTGATCGCTTTCCCTTGTCATTGTTTTATTTAAACGATGCTGTTTCCGGTTTGGGTCACTACCGGTGCCGGGTTCCCCTGTTTCTTTCCAGATTAAACATCTTTCTGTATCTAATGTTCCCCCAACGCCTTATGAAATCTCTGATTGTATTAGTTCTGATATTCCTTACTCTAATAGTTACCAGAATGACCACGAATGCCCACTGCCTGACAAACCCCCGGGTCTTTTTTTTCTTCCTTTTGTCAATTCTAATGAACTGCCCCTCAAATTTGGTGAAAACAGAAAAGGAAGGAAATTGGTTAGAATCCAAGCAGCCATTTTGTCGCATATTTAAACCTGGCATCCATTCTAACTTCCATATTAACGCCTGCTGGTACGTTCCAAGACTAAGTGGTGTGGCTGACTTTCGCACTTGATAGTGAGCTCTGGTGTCACCATGGGTACTAGATTAGATTACTTCGAGTGCAGAAACAGGCCCTTTGGGCCCAACAAGTCCACAGCGACCCGCCACCCACACACTTACCCCTTCTCCTAACAGTACGGGCAATTTAGCATGGCCAATACATCTGAACTGCATACCTTTTGACTGTGGGAGCACCCGGAGGAAACCCACACAACACGGAGAGAAGGTGCAAACTCCACACAGTCAGTCGCCTGAGGCGAGAATTGAACCCAGGTTTCTAACACTGTAAAGGCAGCAGCGCTAACCACTGTTCCACCGTGTTCTTTCTTTGTCAGAACCTATTGTTATACGAACGTTGCTCATCAACTGCTAGTCCAGACGGCTATGTGACTGGGTCTCCTGACTGGGCCAAGTGCCCACTTTCTTATTCTGG
>NW_025137091.1:0-1200 GCF_004010195.1 Chiloscyllium plagiosum
TGGTGTTTCTTCTTCTCCAGAAACTAAGAAGGTAATTGGAAAGTAAGCTGAACACAATGTGTGACTGTCTACTAACAGCTAGGACATCTGGCTGCACTTGTGGAATGAAAGCAGAGTTAATGTTTTTCGTTGAATGACTCATGTTCACAACTTCAGATCTCTCTGAAGAAGGGTCACTTGTCTCAAAGTGAACTCTGCTTTCTCTCCACAGATGCTGCAAAATATGTTGAGTTTCTCCAGCAACTTCTGTATTTCTTTCAGATTGTCAACTTCCACAGTTTGTTATTTTACATTAAAAAAATTATTGACTGGCATATAATCTTTGCTCTATCGTTAGTCTTGTAAAAAAACATTTTAGGTGAAGCTTGCAGTGAATGCTGCAGACCTGATGCTGGGACTGAAACCTGGAGGTTTTGGCGTATGCTAAGGATGGTATATTGCCAGCAGTGACCAATGATGAGATTCTTCATTGATGAAGGGCTTTTGCCCGAAACAGCGATTTTCCTGCCCCTCAGATGCTGCCTGACCTGCTGTACTTTTCCAGCTCCATTCTAATTTAAAA
Source organism: Chiloscyllium plagiosum (assembly GCF_004010195.1). Taxonomy (NCBI): domain Eukaryota; kingdom Metazoa; phylum Chordata; class Chondrichthyes; order Orectolobiformes; family Hemiscylliidae; genus Chiloscyllium; species Chiloscyllium plagiosum. The sequence goes on from NW_025137091.1 coordinate 563, forward strand.
GGATGAGATTCTTGCCAGGGTTACTCATCAGTTGACGGTGCAGCTTAGTTTCAAGAGATGCTACTCCAGTAAGAGGGAGGACAGATCAACACATTTCTGAGCCCTACTGTTCATACTGATCATTGCTGGGGCAGCAAAGGTGGGCACAATCAGGGAAATGATGGAGGCAGGCCTGAGAGATCATGGAGAGTCAAGATGTCAAAGAGAACTGGCCTATGTCAGCATGGCTTAGCAATGGGAAGGTGCCAGACTCCCTCCAAGCCATTTTCCAAATCCTACCACCTCCCAGTTAAAAGCCAGTGAATAATTGAGCATGCATTAACACAAAGCCTTTCAATAATAATTTCCAGCCCTTCAATGTTCAGGCCTTCAGTTGTTCACTTCAAATCACTGGACTGTGCAATGAGGCTAAACATATTGAAAACACATTGACGACCAAACTCTCTGCTTCCCAATACTATGACATCGGCCACCTCCCCTCATCCCTATCGATTCAAAAAGAACAAACCATGGTGTCCTGCAAACCTCTGTGAAAGTTGAAAAAAAATCAACATATATTGCAGTCATAGCTTTTGAAAGTGGCCTTTTTTAAGAGAATGTAATGAGAAAAGGAAATTCTACAGAGCAGGAGTTTCTGT
>NW_025137092.1:0-1200 GCF_004010195.1 Chiloscyllium plagiosum
AAATCCTGTGGTTGTGTCAATTATTTGTAAAAAAATTCTACATTCTTAGCAAGCCTTACTCGAACCACAGACGCCAGAGCAAATGGGGCGTGTGGCAGAATTGGCATGGACCTTTCTGCATATTAAAAGGAACAATGACAATAAAACGTGGTAGCAATTTCAAAATGATTTATCGAATGATTGCTGGAACGTGCAAATTGCTTTTCTGCAAGGTTTAGTGATAACTCAGCGTCTTTTAAAAAAAGTTTTCAGTGAACCCACCGGGGCCAAGAAATTGTATTCATTTCCAAATTGTAGGCAGCTCCGATTTTGTAGTAAACTCAGTCAGATAAAGAATGCCATAAAATAACTGAACAGATTCGAATAAATTAATGTTCGTTTAAAAATTGAGAAGAATTGATGCCATTAGCGAAATTTTGCTAATTTAATCATTTGCTATGTTCATACAGATTTTTGTGTTACAAATAATTAATTTTCAGCTTTCTATATACTTATATTTATTGTACACAATTTTCGTGATATGTGTTTTTATGTCCCTGGGGCATACTTCACACTGCTGAGGACAGAGTGAGATCGGGAACATCCATTCAAAAAAAAACCGTGAAACATTGTTACAAGCTGTTATTTAATTAAAAATCCAGTCACAGAATTCTGCAATGAAGTATACACAGCCGTACATTCGCCCTGCATAATGGCCATAATAGAAGTTAAAACTCCTGACCAATAAATTCTCACTGTTAACTTGAGGTAATAATCAATGCGACAGAAACTCTATCCATTTGCAAGAATTAATGCGTAGCAGCTTTCTAAATGTATGAATTTGTCTTAGATTTTCTTGCGTATAATGACACTCATTCCGTAGTCATTGCCAAGAGAAAGCAAGCAGATGCTTTTCAGAAACTTTTCGCATTTCACTCATCAGAATACTTCGTAAGAAATATCAATTCAAAAAGAAACAGCGTGTAGAATGTATGGAAATAAAGGGCTGATGTGTTACAAGTCGACACTGATAGTGGAGACATTGTCATGGAGAACTCAGCAGTCAGTAATGACTGTGAAATAACGCATTGTTAAAATTTTAAACTGGACTGATTGGTAAAGATGTTGGTGTAAGTGAATACACAAAGAATAACTGTCAATAATTTTCTGGTTTTGGAAACGTTGTATTTTTGTATTCTACCCTTCGGAATAAAGCATGTC
>NW_025137093.1:0-1200 GCF_004010195.1 Chiloscyllium plagiosum
GTGACAGGAGGTGGAGCAGGTAGGTTGGAAAGGTGATGTGCAGGTCATGAAGGCAATGCTGAGTTGGAGTCATTAAAATAGAATAATGTGAGGGAAGGGTGAATGAGGAAATTGGTGATCTCATGTGGCATCAAGGTCCCAAGCGGAAGATGAGGCCTTCTTCTTTCGGGCGTCAGATGTTCAGGGAATGTCAATGAAGAAGGCGCAGGACCTGCATGTGCTTGGCAGATTGGGAGGGGGAGAATGATTTCCATCAATGATGAGCTTCCAACTGCATGTCAAAACTATCATTATGAACACGTTATTACATCTCAGGAACAGTATCTAACACCAACCCACCTGAGGAGAAGGCGAGGATTGCAGATGCGAGAGATTAGAGTTAGGAAGGATGTCGCTAGTAAGGACAGTGGTTAGGCAACATCTGAGGACCAGGAGTGTCAATGTTTCCAACGTTCTTGACGAAGAACTTATGTTCGAAACATCGACTTTCCTACTCCATGGATGCTGCCTTAGCAGGTGTACTTGTCCGGATCCACACTTTTAACTAGACACCACCTCAGCTCAACTGCATAGGAAAATTAAGATACACCTGTCACCACTCAGTTGATTCTTCTGTCGCATGCGAGACAAACTGCAACATTCTTTTCCCCATAAATATCAGGTCATTCAGATCACTAAAGAAAAGAAAAATGCAGAGGCTGAATATCTGAGAGAAAAGAAATAATTGTTGTAGAATTCAGCATCCTGTCAGTTCAACTGAATGTTTGAATATTAAAATTGGGAAATGAAAAGGGAAAGCTGCAGTTTAATAACTGCTACATCCTGTTTCTCAAAAGAAAAAAAGAGTTTCATGAACTGGAATTTTTTGGTCAGGCAATGCATGCTCACCTTGTCAAGTGCTGATAGGAATGGAGGAATATATATTTGCTTCGTCACTGCTGAACAGATGAAAAATATCATTTTGTCTTCCGAATCAGTTGATGCTCCTGCAGAAAAGTCAATGTGACTCATATCCCAGCACAGCCAGTTCGGTGTGTATTTCAGAGTCCTGCAACATCACATTTTATTTAAAAGATCGTTATTGATTGTTCCTTATAAATATGGCACTCTCCATTTCATTGTGCATTGGACAATATTGTACCCACTCACTTATTCATCGGTACATCCCTCAATTTTAGTACCCCTAACGTTCCATTCACG
>NW_025137094.1:0-1200 GCF_004010195.1 Chiloscyllium plagiosum
TTGGAACGGCGAAGGATGATGGGTGACTTGATAAAGGTTTATAAGATGATCAGAGGAATAGCTAGAGTAGACAGTCAGAAACCTTTTCCCGGGTACAACAGAGTGTTACAAGGGGACATAAATTTAAGGTGAAGGGTGGAAGGTATAGGGGAGATGTCAGGGGTGGGTTCTTTATCCAGAGAGTGGTGGGGGCATGGAATGCGCTGCCCGTGGGAGTGGTAGAGTCGGAATCATTGGCGACCTTTAAGCGGCATTTGGATAGGTACATGGATTGGTACTTCATCTAGGTTAGAAGTTCGGCACAACATCGTGGGCCGAAGGGCCTGTTCTGTGCTGTATTGTTCTATGTTCTATGTTCTAATTATAAAGGTGGATAGGTCTAGACTTCATTTCCCGGGAACGTAGAAGGGGGAGGTGTGAACATATCCATGTTTATAGATCCATAGTTAAGAACTACTTGAAGAAGGAGAAGAGCTTGAAAGCTGGTGTTTCTAAATAAACCTATTGGACAACAATCTGATGTCGTGTGATTATTACCGTTTGTCCACCTCAGTCCAACACCGGCTTCTCCAAATCATGAGGATCGTCGGCATGGTAAATAGACAAAGTCATTTCCACCGGGGTAAAGAAGTCCAATAGTAGCGGGTAAAGATGTAAGGTGAGACAAAATATTTAAACTTGAGAGGCAACTGTTTCATACAGAAGTCGGCACTTACATAGATTGAACTGCCAGAGGAAGTTAGAGGCTTGTAAAATCACCTTTATTCAATGATATTTGGTCAGTTACATGGAAAGGAGACGTTCAGATGAAGTTGAGCCACACACTGAGAAATCGGACACCTTCAGTTCTGGAAACTTGTTTGGCATGGACGTATTGGTCAAAAAGGCCTGTTTCCATGCTCGAGACATCGGCCAATTTCCCACACGAACAGTACAAATGAGCCTACTTCCCTCAAGAATTTCCAATAGAAAACAGCAAAGACTGGCTTCCTTCCCACTAAACCATCCAATGGAGACCAGTTAACACGGTTCATATTCCCATGGAAGCCTCAAAGAGACAGAGAATATGGTCTCCTTCCCATTGCACTCAGAAACGGAGGACAGTCACCATGGAGCTCTTTCCCACCGGACTTGCTAATAGAAACATGTAGCCATAGAATGTGGTGTTGGAAAAAGCACAATCGGTCAGGCAGTATTGGA
>NW_025137095.1:0-1200 GCF_004010195.1 Chiloscyllium plagiosum
CAGTCTCTACAACATGCCTTGTCTCGATAGTCTGCTCCTCCAATAATTGGAGACATCGGGTCTGTTTCTGTGGGGCATGACTCTTCGGCCGAGGTTTCCGAAATGGAATGAGTCGAGTTTGCCTGTGTTTGGCTCATATCCCTTCAAACCTTCCCCTCTCCATGTACCTGCCCAAGTGTCTTTTCAATGTTGTAATTGTACTTGTTTTTACCATTTCCTCTGGCAGTCCATTCTGTCTATGCACTATCCTCTGTGGATAATGTTGCCCCTCAGCTCCCCCTTTAAATCCTTGCTCTCTCGCCTCACGTTTATGCCTCTAGCTTTGGACTCACCTACCCTTGGCAATTCACCTTACTTAAACCCTACATGGTTTCATAAACCTTTATAAGGTCACCCCGTGGCCTCCTCTGCCCAGGAGAAATATTGACGACAGTGTTACCAATATCTCCAACTCATGTACTGAATGCTCTGATCAATGAAGACAAGTGTGCCAATTGCCGCTTTCAACACCCTGTCGCTCTGTGATGCCAGTCCAAGGAACAATGTAACTGCACCCCTTGGTCTCTCCCTTTTCTACAACACTGTCCAGGGCCCAACCATTACCCGTGTTAGTCCCCCCTGGTTTGTCTTAACTAAATCCAACACGTGAATTAAACTCCATCTTTCATTCCTTGGCCCAGTTGATTAACATCCCCTTCGATAACTATATTCCCTGCCCACTCTTCCACTAATCTTGGTATCTATAAACATATTAACAGGGATTCCTATATTTTCACTCAAATTGTTTATGTAAGTGGTGCACAACAGTGGTCCCAGCACCGATCCTGACAGCACACTGCTGGTCAGAGGCCTCCAGTCTGAACAGCAACCGTCTCCCACTACCTTCTGTCTCCCACTGTCATCCCATTTTGTATCCAGTTGACTAGCTCTCCCTGATCCCTTGTGATCTTCCCTTACTAACCAATGAATCATGCTACATCCTGAACAAGGGTTTGCGGAAGCCAGAAACAACGTCTGTTGCTCTGCCTTCATCTTTCTTTTTGGTCACAGCTTGAGAAAACTCCATTCAAGTTTGTGGGACATGTTATCCCATGCACGAAGCCATGCTGGCTGTCCGTAAACAGGCCTTATCTTTCCAAATGCATGTAAGGCCTACCTCTCAGAATTACCTCCAACAACTGACCCATCCTGATGTCTCGC
>NW_025137096.1:0-908 GCF_004010195.1 Chiloscyllium plagiosum
CAATCCCTGTCACTGACTGAGATACAATCCCTGCCACTGACTAAGGTTCAATCCCTGTCACTGACTGAGATTCAATCCATTTCACTGACTGAGATTCAATCCCTGTCACTGAATGAGGTTCAATCTCTGTCACTGAATATGATTCAATCCATGCCACTGACTGATATTCAATCCCTGACACTTACTGAGGTTCAATCCCTGTCACTGACTGAGATTCAATCCCTGTCACTGACTGAGGTTCAATTCCTGTCACTGAATGAGATTCAAAACCTGTCACTGACTGAGATTCAATTCCTGTCACTGAATGAGATTCAATCCCTGTCACTGACTGAGATTCAATTCCTGTCACAGAATGTGATTCAATCCCTGTCACTGACTGAGTCACTAACTGAGATTCAATCCCTGTCACTGACTTAGATTCAATCCCTTTCACTGACTGCGAGTCATTCCCTGTCACAGTCTGAGATTCAATCCCTGTCACTGAGAGAGTCTCAATCCCTGTCACTGACTGAGCCTTAATCTCTGACACTGACTGAGGTTCAATCTCTGTCACTGAATATGATTCAATCCCTGCCACTGACTGACATTCAATCCCTGTCACTGACTGAGGCTCAATTCCTGTCACTGACTGAGGTTCAATCGCTGTCACTCACTGAGGTTCAATCTGTGTCACTGACTGAGATTCAATCGCTGTCACTCACTGAGGTTCAATCCCTGTTACCTACTGAGGCTCAATCCCTGTCACAGACTGAGGCTCAATCCATGTCACTGACTGAGATTCAATCCCTGTCACTGACTGAGATTCAATCTCAGTCACTGATTTAGATGCAATCCATGTCACTGACTGAATTTCAATCCCAGTCAATGACTGAGGTTCAATCCCAGTCACTGATTTAGATTCAATTCCT
>NW_025137096.1:1035-1200 GCF_004010195.1 Chiloscyllium plagiosum
CCTGTCCCTGACTGTGGTTCAATCCCTGTCACTGACTGAGATTCAATTCCTGTCACTGACTGAGAATCACCTCTTGTCACTGATTGAGATACAATCCATTTCACTCACTGCGAGTCAATCCCTGTCACAGTTTGAGATTCAATCCCTGTCACAGACTGAGGTTCA
>NW_025137097.1:0-1200 GCF_004010195.1 Chiloscyllium plagiosum
AGCAGATTTCCTTTCAAAGGGACATGAATGCAAATTAAAGTTATCGTCTCTGTTCCTGAGATTGGGTTTATTTTCCATATTTTATTCATGCATTTAAATAACAGCAGCTGCCACGTTCCAGTCTCCAAAGATTACTCGCTCAGTATATCACCACTGCTGCATTTTTCCATTCAAAGAATGACATTAGATTATCCAAAATGGAGAGAGAATAGGACGCGTTTCTGTGTTGGAATGGAAACAATGTACGCTGGATTGGAGTATAACTGGAGCAAGAGACTGATGAGCAAACACAATTCTTACTGTCAAAGTAACCAAACACTGCTTGTTAAGGGAAATTTCATAGGCTGCTTTCAATGCATCGACCTTTCACTTAAGTCTCCAGTACGCTCCTCTGAGCCAATCTTCCATGCGGATTGATGCTGCTGCAGATTCTTAATAAGATAGTAACTGGATACCAATAAGACCTGCCACCCCGCCTTTGACCAGTAGCACTCCCAGCCTCAGGATTTCACGCGCGTCTATCCGTCATAGAAGGACTACACCTTTACCAATCACGTTACTGGTGTCACAGAATAGCTCCACGTGCTCATTTCCACCGCCACTTCCGATTTGCTATTCACGGCTGCGCCATTAGGTTTGACTGATACCAGTTCTAGGAACTGGGATTATGTGACCGACTTCGGCAATGGGCACTTCCTTGTGTGGGGAATTTGGTGAAGCCATTGTTATTGAAACACACAGTGCAACTGTATCCCGCACTATCCCCTGAACCTTCATTTTTTCCGAGAAATCTCCCAAACTCATTATTCAACATGTCGTACTCTATGGAACCACCACAGCTTTTGGGGATATCGAATTTAAAGATTCAGCCAATTCTGAATCCCTACATGTCTGCGATCACTTGCCTCATATCCCTGTTGTGAATCTGCTACTTTTCCCAACAAATCCTCTGTCACTGTAATTATTGTTGGTTTTAAACGGATGTCTCTGCATGACTCAGTGATGGTTTTAATATTAAAATATTCTGCATTGTTGGCATAGTAATCTCTTTCGAATCCGAGTCACTGCAGGTAACGTTCCCCCATTTTACACCTTGTGACACATGCTGAAGAAACACACAAAGGAATTAGTTGACTTTACGTGAAAACATTCTCCGATATTATGACCTTTTCCATCAATACGCTCTCTCTCACATCTCTG
>NW_025137098.1:0-1200 GCF_004010195.1 Chiloscyllium plagiosum
AACTCTGCATTCTCTGATATCAACTGAATAGTTCAACATTAAACTGTGAACAGGAAAAGAAAAAGCTGCAATTTGATAACTGCAACACTTCGTTTCTCCAAAAAAAGACATCATGAAATGCAGTGTTTCTACCAGGCTCTCATCGTCTCAAATACTGATTGGAGTGGCGAAATAAATGTTGGCCCAGTCATTGCTGAACAAATGAATTAAAAGACTTATTGTGTTCCTAATCAGTTGCTACCACGGCAGACCATGTTAATGTGATACACAAAGCAGGACAGCCAGGTCCTTCTGTATTTCAGAGATCTGCAATATCTAATTTAAATAAAAGGTTCATTATTGAATGTTCCTGCGAACATCTCATTCTCCACTTCATACTGCATTGGTCAATATTTTACTCACAAACTTCCTCATCCCGACATCACTCAATTTTTATATCCTTAACGTTCTCTTCATGGTTTACCTTTCAAACTATTTTCCCAAGTACATGCCCATTTTTATTAAGTCGAAGACTAAGCTGAGATGATGTCTGTTGTAAATCCAAATATCGCTCTATCACACTTTGTGCCTTGTTTAGTGTGTCCGTGTAAAACACGTTAAACCTGTGCCCTCTCGTTTTGAATTCCACTATCCTGGATAAAAAGAAGCCCTAGGCCAGTCACCGATCCAACCTCATTCATGATTTTATAAACGTCTAGAAGTTTATACACCAGCCTGGAACACTGCCGGGAAAAGCCCCTGCTCAAGCACACTCTACTTACAACTCAAGCCCTCTCGACACTGTAACATCCTTGTAAATCTATTCTGTACTCTTTCAAGTTTTACAATATCTTTCCTGTTGAAGGTGATCGGAATTGTCAGCAGTATTCTAAATGTGGCTCCACTAATGTTCTGTACATCCAGAACATGACGTGAACTTCAATAATCAATGTTCTGACTCATGAAGGCAAGCGTGCCAAATGCTTTCTTCACGAACTTTTCTACATGTGACACCGATTTTCGTGCTCTCGTAATCTTTGCCTTGACTTATAAAGTCGTGCCTGTCTTTTCAACTATTATATTCTGCTGCCTTCACAAATCTGTGGACCCACATGCAAAGTCACTCTTGGGTTTCCCAGTGCCCTACCATTCTTTGAGTACTCCCATGACGTGTTACTTACAAAGTGGATCACCTGATGATTTTATTGTTATTTTCAGCTC
>NW_025137099.1:0-1200 GCF_004010195.1 Chiloscyllium plagiosum
CTGCACTCCAAGGTCTCTTTGTTCAGCAACACTACCTTGGATCTTACCATTAAGTGTATAAATCCTGCGAAGATTTGCTTTCCCAAAATGCAGCACCTCGCATTTATCTAAACTAAACTTCATTTGCCACTTCTCAGCCCATTGGCAAGGTTCCCCATGGGAGACTGATTAGCAAGGTTAGATCTCATGGAATACAGGGAGAACTAGCCATGTGGATACAGAACTGGCTCAAAGGCGGTGGTGGAGGATTGTTTTTCAGACTGGAGACCTGTGACTAGTGGAGTGCCACAAAGATCGGTGCTGGGTCCTCTACTTTTTGTCATATACATAAATGATTTGGATGCGAGCATAAGAGATACAGTTAGTAAGTTTGCAGATGACACCAAAATTGGAGGTGTAGTGGATAGCGAAGAGGGTTACCTCAGATTACAACTGTGGTCCTGCAACGAAAAACCAGAACTGGCAACTGGAAGCAGCAGAAACAAAACCAAATAATTTCCAACCGACACAGTACAACAGCACTTCACAGCACTGAGGAAGTCACCTAGAAAGGGGACGAAATGTCCGCAAACCAACTTCCCAGCTCAGCGAACATATCCACAACAACTATAATAGTACAAATTTAAGGGACTATACACAGTCAGTGGTATAGCTTCACACACACCTTCTCTGGTTCAGGGTTGTCACCTTGTTCCACTTTTAGTCAAGTCTCTTACATTATCTGGAATTGGCTTATCCTGCCTTCCTCCTACTGGGTCAGAAGTATGACACCAAAGGTGCAGTGTTTCTGACCAAGTGTTGCAACTGCTTAATTAATCTTCTCTCAGTTGACTTAGAATTTTTACTGAAGTCATACCACAAGTTAGCAACCAAAAAGGCTTGTTCCTATGGCCTAAAGCTGTTGCAATTTGACTATATCTTAAAAATTGGACTCAGATCTAATTTTGATGTAGGTTGGCCTTGTATGAAAAGCAGTCATTAAAATAACCTGCCAGCTGTTCAATTGTTAATGTGGTTTTCCAGATGATAACCATAGCAACACTAGACCTCTTTAAATATCATGCAAACGTACAAAGTAGGTGTAGGTCTAGCTCATTGGTCAATCAAGCTTACTCCACAATTCAAAATGATCATGGCTGATCATCCAACTCTGTTCCTACCTTCTCAGTTTACACTTCGATCTCTTTAGCCCTCAGAGCT
>NW_025137100.1:0-1200 GCF_004010195.1 Chiloscyllium plagiosum
ATACATCACTGTGCGTCAATGATTTCATTGCTGGCCGTTTGATTAGTGAGTTCACACAGTTAGAGTTTCCTCTCACGGACACTTGCTTAGAGTTTTGTATTCGCTGTTCTCGACAGCAGTGTCATCATTCATAGTTTAATATCTATATGGTGAATCACACACGTGCCGTCGCTGCGTATGAATAACAGAATGCATCTGGCTTGCCAGTACTCAGCTCTCACTTTGTTTACTCACTCTGTTGCTTAATCAACAGTGTTCTCATATCACAATATTCCAGCGCAGGAACAGATAGTTCCTAATTTCAGCTACTCATCAGATAGTTGCGGTAACTTAATTTTAAAATCATTTTAACGCTATTGTTTATTGCTTTCACAATTGCATCAAATCAGAATTCATTAGCTTTCATCTGCTGGTTCAAAGGTCTTCCTTAGTTATTCACAAATATTCCCTTTCTAAAAAATAAGCCTTCGCCTACTTGTCAGCAGGATTACTGATGTTATTGTTATCCATGCACAGGCTTTTTTTTTAGCTTTTCTTCTTCTAATGAGATATAAATTATGATATTCATTTTAGCAATAATAATAAACATACGTTTCCGAGTAAACAATGCTGATAATTATTATTGAAATAAGTAATGTCAGGCATGCCGTAGTAATAAATATGACACTTATCACTTCCGATCTTCGCGCAGCTCTCGTCTTCACGTTAACTTTCCACTCCTCTCATTCAATTGCTGTGAAGACAGAAAAAAAGAAATACGCTGAAACTTCTGGATGTAAAGACAAACATTTTAAACTGATCAGTATTTGGAAGTATTTAACTATGTGGCTCGACTAAACCATGGTTTCTGTATGATAGTAAATGTAGCTAGGCAAGAGACACTCTCAACCCAGGGGTCTTATTGTGGTTTTGACAATAAGTGTCATTTGGCCAGAGGGAGAGTTAGAGTTTGGATAAGTGAGCGGATTTAGTAAAGCACTGAAAGAGGTGCTTATTCGTTATTCAAACTTTCTCGCCAGTCAATATTTGTTTCTCACTTCGGAGCAAGGTAAGAATTTGAATGCTAATTAATTATTACATTATACCTCTTATTCTAGAATTAACAAATGCTGAACTTCTAACGAATGAGGAATGTAAAACTACTCGACAAAGTAGAATATCTATCCGATGGAATATAGTAAATGTGCATAAGATTGAAGT
>NW_025137101.1:0-1200 GCF_004010195.1 Chiloscyllium plagiosum
ATTCACTTTAAAACTTTATATTCCTTTAAACTAGACTTTACCAAAATTTCCCGGAGGACCTCTTCAGGTGGAATTACTCATCCACTACGTTTCATCACACAATCTGACAGAGTTACGTCCCTTGCCAGTTGCACAATGTGTTACTCAAAAATAAGACAAAAAAACCATGCAAACTCCACTTCCACTATCACTGTTGACAGTGTGACTGTCCCAGATTATACCAATATCAAAGTTTCCAAGCATTACAACAATGCCTTTATTTAAAACTTCCAATGAGTTCCTGTGTAATGCAGTGATGAGCTATGAAATGTTGTTCGGTGGCTAAAAGTGTTCTGCTGCTTGTGCCCTTAGCAAGTAGTAGCCAGAATTTACATTCAGACTGACTCTACTTCATGATCTACGGCCAAATGCTTTCTCTGTGATGCCTTTGTTGAATATTATTGTTAATGTTACCCATTTTGCCTGAGTTTCTGCAAGGTTGTGAACCATTGAATACATATGTTCCACCTTTTGTTTGCACTGTAACCATGTCTCACTGGTATCTAAATCTCGTGTATCACTGTGTCACAAATGCAACTACTTTATTGAAAAGACTTTGTCATTTCGAAAAAATCTCATAATTTACTCTTTCCCACAATCTCTTGTCAGAAATCGATTCGCTCATGTACATTTCGAGCGAAACTCTGTCCCTTCCTATTCCTTTCTGCTTGTCTTCAGCCACACTCCCATGCTGTTCCGATGCTTTACCTTTTCTCTTTGGATTTGGAAAGCTCATTTCACCTGAACCCTGTCCCTGCATCCTCTCTGTCAGTTTAAAGCCCTGTTAATTAACCTACCGACGTGATTGGCCAGGTCACTGATCCCAGCACTGTTCCAGTAGGACCATCCTAATGGATTATTTATTAAATCAGTTTTGGGATGTGGGTGTGTCTGGATGACCAGCCTTTCTTGCCCAGCCCTTGAGCTGAGTAACTTCCTCGGCCATTTCAGAGGGTATTTGAGAGGCAAACACTTTGCTGTGGGTATATCCTGCAGACCACGTGAGGATGGACAGATGTCTTTCTCTCAAGGACAAGTGTTTGGGTTTTTTTGTCCCTCAGCAATGGTTTCGTATTTACTTGTAGATTGTTCATTAGTATTTTTAAAAATATTGATTTCAAATTCCCAATTTCTGGTGGGGTTCAGGCCCTTGTCCCTGAA
>NW_025137102.1:0-1200 GCF_004010195.1 Chiloscyllium plagiosum
GAGGGGAAAAGAATGAATTGATGAATTATGTCATTTGTGTTTTCTTTCACAGTTCATGCAGCTACAAACAGCATTGCACTTTGCTGTCCACAGCAAGGATGACAGGAGTCAGAACTTGTGTAGTTTGAATTGCAATGGAAGCTGAGACTGTAGCTGCGCTGAGCTGGCCATATCTTCCAATCTCGCAAGAATCATAGAGTCATAGAATCAAAGAGTCACACAACACGGAAACAGATCGTTTGGGTACAACCAGTCCCAAACTGAACATGTTCCACTTGTCTGGGTTTGACACACATCCCTCCAAACATTTCTTATTCATGTACTTATCTAAACATCTTTTAAAAGCTTTAACTGTACCCACATCTGCCACGCCCTCTGGATGTTCATTCCACACACAAATTTATTTTAGACAGACTAAACTTCCTCTGTCTATAATAATAGCCTCTATCGTATTTGAACCTTTCTCCTCTCCATAAAATCATGCCCCGACATCTTGAAATCCCCAACCCCTAGAAAAAAGAAAATGTCGTTCACCTTATCTTTACCCCTCATGATTTTATTAACCTATGCAAGGTCACCATTCAAACTCACACACTTCAATGCTCTCCTTATAACTTTAACATTTTATTCCCAGCAACATCCTGCACATCTCGTCTGAACCTTCTCCAGTTTAACAATATCCTTTTTTTTAAGATTGCAAATGGAATTGACATAGTACTCCAAAGGTGGCCTCACCAACGCCCTGTACAACCTAAACATAAGGTTTCAACTGCGGTACTCAAAGGTCTGAGTATGATCTCATGTTATCCTCGTTCAAGTCTTGATTGCACTATTCTCTCTCTCAACTGAATGCAAATTTCAATCATCTTATATCCAATGCTGCTTCATGTCATCCCTCCTATGAAGTCATTAATTAATTCAAATTTGTTGGACAATACCATGTCTGGTTCAGCCTGCTCTTTGATTGAATCCAGAATGTGTAAGTAAAATTAATCCTGTAGTAACACAATGGAATTCTTCCAGTGAGGAAACAGGCCATTTGGCCTAACAAATCAATATTAATTCTCAAAAGACACATCCTCCTGTCCCATCCCTTCATCTCCCATGGCCAATACACCTAACCTACACATCCATCAACACCATGGGTAATTTAGCACGGCCAATTCGCCTATCCTGCACACCTTTATGACTGTGGGAGGA
>NW_025137103.1:0-1200 GCF_004010195.1 Chiloscyllium plagiosum
CCTTGACCCCTTACTAATCAAGAACCGATCTCTTTCTTAAATGCCCTCAATGACTTGACATCCTCAACCCTTCTCCTAGTGGAAACATCATTTCCACATCCACACTATCCGGTCATAGAGTAGCACAGCGCTGCCTGACCCACTGTGATCTTCAGCATTTGTTGTTTTCAGGAAGGATTCCAGCATCTACAACAATGCGTTTCTAAATTTTATACCCAAGTGGTTAGCTCTCCCTGGATCGCGTGAGATTTAACCTTACTCAACAATCCACTGTGTGGTACAATTAACAAAGTTCACAGTCCCCACCTCCTTTTGCACACGTCAGTAGCACAATCAGTGTTGAGCACTGCTGCCTCACAGCACCAAGGATCCGCATTCGATTCCAGCCTTGGGGCGACTGTCTGTGCGGAGTCGCCCGCACATGAGCGTTTGCATATTCTCCATGCCGTGTCTGCGTGGGTTTCCTCCAGCTGCTTTGGTTTCCTCCCAAAGTCTAACGATGTGCGGTTTCGGGAGAAGTGACCAAAATAAATGGGGCCAGAGTGTGCAGTAAGTGCAGTGTAATGGGATAGGTGAAACTGTATGCATGGGTTACACTTTGGATGGTCTGTGTGGACTTGTTGGGCTGAATGGCGTGTTTCCACATTGTAGGAATTCTACTTGGCATTCCCCCAACTCCAGAGTCTCAGCGCTCTTGGCTTTTCCCATGGACAGTGTTGGGGAGGGAAACAATGTTTTACACGGGAGGAAGCTTCAGCGAGTGTGAAGCTAAAAGTACACGCAGTGCATCGCTTGAGCTGTTTTCCCCGGTATACCAGAGGCCGAGGGGTGACCTTACAGACGTTTATAGAGTCATGCAAGGCATGGATAGGTTAAATAGACAAAGTCATTTCCCAGGGATGGGAGAAGTCCAGAACAGGAGGGTAATATGTTTGGGGTGAGAGAGGCAAGTGTAAGGCATAATCTGCCGGAGGAAGTAGTGGATGTAGGTCCAATTATAACATTTAAAAGGCGTCTGGATGGATATATGAATAGGAAGAGTTCAGAGGGATATGGGCCAAGTGCTGGTGTATGAGACGAGATTAATTTAGGCTATCTGGTCGGCACGGATGAGTTGAATCGAAGGACCAGTTTTTGTGTTGTGTATCTCTATGACTCTGGCTTGCTCATAATGTTTGCCATGCCTGTATGTTCAGTTTC
>NW_025137104.1:0-1200 GCF_004010195.1 Chiloscyllium plagiosum
TAAGGAATGATATCCTTCCCACAGATATAGATGGCGGTATCATGAGGGTAGAGTGAAGAACCTGAGAGTTTAATCTGCAAAGCTGTAAAATACGAAGCAATGGTGATGCTGAAACGAGGTGTAGCAGGTGTATTTCCAAAAGACACATTGATAGGGTGAGAAATTCCATACTTTACGCAGGACTGATTGGTGTGATTTATTGTCACGTGTACCTCAGTACAAGGAAACACTTTCTTTCTGAGCAGTGGAGGCAGATCATAGTAAGCATGGCCAGACAGATCATAGTGTGGAAATAGACTTCGACAGAGTAAGGCATACAGGTTACAGTGCACAAGACAAGCACTCGACAAGATCAACATGAGCAAGATCAGCATTATTTGAACATAGAGAGTCGATTCATCAGTCTAACGTGACTTTCCTAATAGCTTATATGCCTAAATTAACTATCCCCATGTTATTGTGCAGTCGGCATGTGAGCCCGTACTGAACGTCAGGTTGCATATAATCCCCAACAGCAGCCACAGTACCTTCGATCTGAAACAGGTAGCCATTTCCACTAACTTCCGCCCTACATAGAGAACACCAGGCTGGCTTCTTGGAGATGGAAGGTGCCTTCTTGAGACTTCACACAAGACATATGGCTTCCCACCTCAACACTAGAAAACTACGTTAAAGTCCCACGTGTGTATCATGAGCAACGGAGCCAGGAGGAACAACGTGGAGCAGTCTGTCTGTGCAGCCTCTGCTCCACTTGTTCATCATGTTGGAGCATCAATCTGGAGACAGTGAGGACTGCCGATGCTGGAGATTGTATTAGAGAGTAGATTGCTGGAATAGCACAGCAGGTCAAGCAGCTCCGAGGAGCAGGGGAATCCACGTTTTGGGCATAAGCCATTCATCAGGAATGAGCATCAATTACCTCATTCTGTCCCTTTGCAAGTGCGTTGAGGGGAAATGGCCTCGTACTGTTCCTGTGTAAGTGACTTAAGGGCTGAATGGCCTCCTCCTGTTCCTGTGTAAGTGACTTTAGGTGCTGAATGGACTCCTTCTGTTCCTGTGTAAGAGACTGAAGGAGCTGAATGGCCTCATCGTGTTGCTGTGGAAGTGGCTTTAGGGGCAGAATGGCCTTCCCCTGTTCCCGTGTAAGAGACTCCAGGGGCTGAATGGCCTCCTATTCCTGTGTAAGTGACGCAAGGGACT
>NW_025137105.1:0-1200 GCF_004010195.1 Chiloscyllium plagiosum
CCTCCTCCAGCCTGGTACATAGGAACAGGAGGCCATGCAGCCCCTCCTCCTCCAGCCTGGTACACAGGAACAGGAGGCCATTCAGCCCCTCCTCTTCCAGCCTGGTACATAGGAACAGGAGGCCATTCAGCCCCTCCTCCTCCAACCTGGTACACAGGAACAGGACAGCCAGGTACACAGGAACAGGAGGCCATTCAGCCCCTCCTCCTCCAGCCAGGTACACAGGAACAGGAGGCCATTCAGCCCCTCCTCCTCCAGCCAGGTACACAGGAACAGGAGGCCATTCAGCCCCTCCTCCTCCAGCCAGGTACACAGGAACAGGAGGCCATTCAGCCCCTCCTCCTCCAGCCAGGTACACAGGAACAGGAGGCCATTCAGCCCCTCCTCCTCCAGCCAGGTACACAGGAACAGGAGGCCATTCAGCCCCTCCTCCTCCAGCCAGGTACACAGGAACAGGAGGCCATTCAGCCCCTCCTCCTCCAGCCTGGTACACAGGAACAGGAGGCCATACAGCCTCTCCTCCTCCAGCCAGGTACACAGGAACAGGAGGCCATTCAGCCCCTCCGGCTCCAGCCAGGTACACAGGAACAGGAGGCCATTCAGCCCATGCTTTGGTAACAGCCGTCTCCCAGTTTCTCAGTCGCACAGTATGTTTCGGTTTCGGTGAGAGGAGCAGGGCAGCTCTCCCCAGGGTCCAACTCAAAGGGTGGGGCGACACAGTGACTCAGTGGTTAGCACTGCTGCCCACAACGCCAGGGACCCGGGTTCAATTCCAGCCTTGCACATTCTCCCCATGTCTGGATTTCCTCTGGGTGTTCCAAAGATGTGCAGGTTAGGGTGGATTGGCCGTGCTAAATTGTCCCATAGAGCTCAGGGATGTGCAGGTTAGGGTGGATTGGCCATGCTAAATTGTCCCATAGTGCCCAGGGATGTGCAGGTTAGGGGGTATTGGCCGTGCCAAATTGTCCCATAGTGCCCAGGGATGTGCAGGTTAGGGTGGATTGGCCATGCTAAATTGTCCCATAGTGCCCAGGGATTTACAGGTGAGGGTGGATTGGCCGTGCTAAATTGTCCCATAGTGCTCAGGGATTTACAGGTTAGGGTGGATTGGCCATGCTAAATTGTCCCATAGTGCTCAGGGATTTACAGGTTAGGGTGGATTGGCCGTGCTAAATTGTCCCATAGTGCCCAGGGATGTGT
>NW_025137106.1:0-1200 GCF_004010195.1 Chiloscyllium plagiosum
GAGGCCTCCATCGCGGGGTGGAGGGGAGACGAGGGGAAGGCGACGCATCAAAGACAGACCAACCTCCTCCACGGGGCTCACATGAACAGCGTCGATAGCTCGTCGGGGGCTGTAACAGGTCGAGACAGCAACTTGCCCGAGGGATCCCTCGATGTGGACCACTGGGAAGGAAGGGAAAACCATTAGGGGGGGAGGGGGAAGGAAGGAGGGGAAGGCAGATGGATACAGAGGGGACGCGGAGACGGGAACCGAATTGACTCGGTAGCACACACCTGCATCGTAATTCCCCGCTTTCTGCACGTAGGGAGTCACCAACTTTTGGGGTTCTGGCTTTTCACGCTCACCGTTCATCTGTTCATTGGCCATTTTACTCTCCAATCGCCGAAAGAACTCCTGTCCCAGAGAGAGGGGGGGTAACACAGTATCTGACACTCCCCAGTCAGAGACAGAGAGAGACAGAGAGAGACAGAGAGAGACAGAGAGAGACAGAGAGAGACAGAGAGAGACAAGGACAGTGTATCTAACACACCTAACACACCCCAGTCCGAGAGAGAGAGGGGGGAAAGGACAGTTGTATCTAACCACCCCGGTCCCAGAGAGAGAGAGGGGGGAAAGGACAGTGTATCTAACACAGCCCGGTCCCAGAGAGAGAGGGAGGAGGGGGAGGTGGTGAACTGTATTTACCTGGTAGTAATAATCCTGAAGGAAGGGGATCTCACTCTGTAATTGAATCATTTGGAGTTTGATAATCCAAGCTTTCTCCTTGTCTGTCATCAGGCCAGCATAACGGTCTACCGGCACGTCAAAACCTTTCCTCGCCTGACTGGGAGAGATCAGATACCATTAGCCAGTGTGGAGGTCTGAGACACAGTTACCCCACCCACACCCTCTCTCTCAGGGAGATATCTGTACACTGACTGGTGTCTCTCAGTCCTCTCTCTCTCTCAGGGAGGTATCTGTATACTGACTGGTGTCTCTCAGTCCCCCCTCCCTCTCTCTCCACCAAATGCTCTTTGACCTCCTGGGCTTGCCCACCCAGAGACCACGTACCTCCGCGATCTCTGACGTCTCTGGCTCAGCAGACGGCGATGTTGAGGGTGTAGCTGTGTGATGTGCCGGGGGAACCTGGTGGCGACGAAAGCAAAATCAGAACCACAATGTTTCCTTCCCCCCCAACACCCCTCACACCTTCCCCCATCC
>NW_025137107.1:0-1200 GCF_004010195.1 Chiloscyllium plagiosum
CCATCAGTGCAGTGTCACATCAGTGCAGTGTCCAATCAATGCAGTGTCACATCAGTGCAGTGCCCCATCAGTGCAGTGTCCCATCAGTGCAGTTCCCCTTAAGTGCAGTGTCCCATCAGTGCAGTTTCCCATCACTGCATTGTCCCATCAGTGCAGTGCCCCATCAGTGCAGTGTCTCATCAGTGCAGTGTCACATCAGTGCAGTGTCCCATCAATGCAGTTTCACATCAGTGCAGTGCCCCATCAGTGCAGTGTCACATCAGTGCAGTGCCCCATTAGTGCAGTGTCACATCACTGCAGTGTCCCATCAGTGTAGTGTCACATCAGTGCAGTGTCCCATCAGTGCAGTGCCCCATCAGAGCAGTTCCCATCAGTGCAGTGCTCTATCAGTGCAGTGTCCCATCAGTGCAGTGCCCGATCTGTGCAGTGTCCCACCAGTGCAGTGTTCCATCAGTGCAGTGTCCCATCAGTGCAGTGTTCCATCAGTGCAGTGTTCCATCAGTGCGGTGTCCCATCAGTGCAGTGTCCCATCAGTGCAGTGCCCCATCTGTGCAGTGCCCCATCAGTGAAGTGTCCCATTTGTGCAATGGCACATCAGTGCAATGTCCCATCAGTGCAGTGTTCCATCAGTGCATTGTCCCATCAGTGCAGTGCACCATCAGTGCAGTTTCCCATCAATGCAGTGTCCCATCAGTGCAGTGTCCCATCAGTGCATTGTCCCATCAGTGCAGTGCACCATCAGTGCAGTGTCCCATCAGTGCAGTGTCCCATCAGTGCATTGTCCCATCAGTGCAGTGCTCCATCAGTGCAGTGTTCCATCAGTGCAGTGCTCCATCAGTGCAGTGCTCTATCAGTGCAGTGTCCCATCAGTGCAGTGTCCCATCAGTGCAGTGTCCCATCAGTGAAGAGCCCCATCAATGCAGAGTCCCATCACTGCTGTGCCCCATCAGTGCAGGGTCCCCTCAGTGCAGTGTCCCATCAGTGCCGTGTCCCATCAGTGCAGTGCTCTATCAGAGCAGTGTCCCATCAGTGCAGTGTCCCATCAGTGAAGAGCCCCATCAATGCAGAGTCCCATCACTGCAGTGCCCCATCAGTGCAGGGACCCCTCAGTGCAGTGTCCCATCAGTGCCGTGTCCCATCAGTGCCGTGCCCCATCAGTGCAGTGCCCTATTAGTGCAGGGTCCCTTCAGTGCAGTGTCC
>NW_025137108.1:0-1200 GCF_004010195.1 Chiloscyllium plagiosum
GTACTGGGCTAATGGTAAGATTCTTGGTCGTGTCGATGAGTAGACAGATCTCGGTCTCCAAGTACATAGATCCTTGAAAGTTGCCACCCAGGTTTACAGGGTTGTTAAGAAGACATAGAGTGTTTTAGCTTTTATTAATAGAGGGATCGAATTCTGGAACCATGAGCTTATGCTACAGCTGTACAGAACTCTGTTATTGTGTACAGTTCTGGTCACCACATTATGAGGAGGATGTGGAAGCTTTGGAAAGGGTGCAGACGAGTTTTACTAGGATGTTGCCTGGTATGGAGGGTCGGTCTTACGAAGAAAGTCTGAGGAACTTGAGGCTGTTTTCATTGGAGAGAAGAAGGTTCAGAGGTGACGTAATAGAGACATATAAAATGATCAGAGGGTTAGATAAAGTGGACAGGGAGAGCCTTTTTCCAAGTATGATGACGGCGAGCACGAGGGGGCATAGCTTTAAATTAAGGAGTGATAGACATAGGGCAGATTCAGAGGTAATTTCTTTACTCAGAGAGTAGTAAGATTCTGGAATGCGTTGCCTCTAACTGTAGCAGATTCGCCAACTTTAAGTACATTTAAGACGTCATTGGACAAGCATGTGGACGTACATGGAATAGTGCAGGTTAGAAGGGCTTCAGATTGGTATGACAGGTTGGCGCAACATTGAGGGCCGAAGGGCCTGTACTGCGCTGCATTGTTCTTTGTTCTATGTTCTATGACTTATATCCACTTCACATCTTCCTTTTCTAACCAATTCAATGTTTGTATTCTCCCACAATATCTTCAACACATTTTTCATAAGATATAGATTATGGACTCTTTCTAACAGAATTGATGACATCATATTTTTGCTCAATATCTAACCTATAAATTTGCAACAATGCTGAACTGTTTTGTTGTCCTATCAGCCAGTCCCGACATTGCAGTTGCAGCAAATAGTCATTAAATCTAAAAAGAATTGCCAAGTCTGGCCATTTCTCCCTTTATTATGAAATAGGCATATTAACTTGCCTAGCCAGGGACGCCCTCATCCGGTGAAGAATTAAGAAAACAACCCTCAATTCCTGCTGTCTATACCTGACATATACTTCCCTTTTATCCGTGACCAGAACCTCAACTTCTCCAATTCTCCAGCATTCTTTATACGTACCAGCCTTACCCTTAACCCTAACAGGGCCATAATGTCTCTGTACTCTT
>NW_025137109.1:0-1200 GCF_004010195.1 Chiloscyllium plagiosum
TGTCAGTGTCTGTGGGGCTGGTTTATATCAGACTGGGAAGATTGGTGTCAGTGACTGTGAGTTGGTTTATATCTGACAGGAGGAGATTGTTGTCAGTGACTGTGGGGCTGGTTTATATCTGACAGGGGGAGATTGTTGTAAATGACTGTGGGGCTGGTTTATACCTGACAGGGGGAGATTGGTGTCAGTGACTGTGGGGCTGGTTTATATCTGACTGGAGGAGATTGGTGTCAGTGTCTGTGCGGCGGGATTATATCAGACCGGGGGAGATTGTTGTCAGTGACTGTGGGGCTGGTTTATATCAGACAGGGGGAGATTGGTGTCAGTGACTGTGGGGCTGGTTTATATCAGACCGGGGGAGATTGTTGTCAGTGAATGTGTGGCTGGTTTATATCAGACAGGGGGAGATTGGTGTCAGTGACTGTGGGGCTGGTTTATATCTGAAAGGAGGAGACTGGTGTCAGTGTCTGTGGGGCGGCTTTATATCAAACAGGGGGGGAGATTAGTGTCAGTGACTGTGGGGCTGGTTTATATCTGACAGGGGGAGATTGGTGTCAGTGACTGTGGGGCTGGTTTATATCAGACAGGGGGAGATTGGTGTCAGTGACTGTGGGGCTGGTTTATATCAGACAGGGGGAGATTGGTGTCAGTGACTGTGGGGCTGGTTTATATCAGACAGGGGGAGATTGGTGTCAGTGACTGTGGGGCTGGTTGATATCAGACAGGGGGAGATTGGTGTCAGTGACTGTAGGGGATGTTTATATCAGACAGATGGAGATTGGTGTCAGTGAATCTGGGTCTGGTTTATATCAGACAGGGGGAGATTGGTGTCAGTGTCTGTGGGGCTGGTTTATATCAGACAGGGGAAGATTGGTGTCAGTGACAGTGGGGCTGGTTTATATCAGACAGGGGGAGATTGGTGACATTGTCTGTGTGGCTGGTTTATATCAGACAGGGGGAGATTGTTGTCAGGGGCTGTGGGGATGGTTGATATCAGACAGGGGGAGATTGTTGTCAGTGTCTGTGGGACTGGTTTATATCAGACAGGGGGAGATTGGTGTCAGTGACTGTGGGCTGGTTTATATCAGAAAGGGTGAGATTGTTGTCAGGGACTGTGGGAATGGTTTGTATCAGACAGGGGGAGATTGTTGTCAGGGTCTGTGGGCCTGGTTGATAACAGACAGGGGGAGATTGTTGTCA
>NW_025137110.1:0-1200 GCF_004010195.1 Chiloscyllium plagiosum
TATTAATTATTTTCTGGTTGGAAAGCTTTTAGTCGCGGAGTGTCTCGTGGATCAACATGAAGTCATCAACAATTTACTGTGTCGCTTAATGATTTGAATGAAGGGGCCAAATGAATGGGAGATCAATTTGCCACCAGAGTACAACAGAATAATCAATCAATAAGATTTCAAGTGGAGGCAAAGCGTCTGCAGTGGGATAATGATAGGGAAGTTTAGTGAGCAAATCTTCAGCCACAAAAAAAAAAACACAATGACAGTGATGGGAAGTTTGTGCTTTGGGGAAAGAATAAAAGAGCTGCAAATTATTTAAATGGAGAGAGATTTCAGAATTCGGGGGTATACAGAGATTCGTGTATCCTGGTACATAAATCAGATCATTTTTTTCTGAAGATGCTGCAAGTGGTTTGGATGGAAAATGAAAAGATGCCTTTCTTAAAAAAATGTTGAGTTTGATGTTAGGGATGGTTTTCTGCTCCTGCGCAGAGCTTTGCTAAGACCACTTCTGAGGCACTGTGTGAGGTTATGATACCCGAAACGAAAAATAAACACGATTGGTTTTGAAACTTTTCAAGGATATTTCTGTTACAATAAAGGTATGATGTTATGAAGGGTTAACTGTTTAGACCTGAGAGTGAGAAATGCCCTTATTGATCATGTTTAGTGAGCAGAGTGTAGCTAGTCAACACCTAATGGATATTTCCTCTTGTATGCGATAATAAGACGAGGATAAGTAATTTAAGAGCGCGATGCATTGATGTTAACACAGATATTGTGAAGCCATTCACATATAAGACATCTTCAAATCAAGTGGGGAGATTTCTTGCTGAGGGAATGGTTCTGTGATCGACCGCAGCAATGAGACACCTGCAGGGAACAGGGAATGTGATGGAGTGATGCAGTTCGGAGTATGTTCATGCAGACCTAACATCGTCCCCTTTAGGATCACGTAATATTATTGTGTGATTCAACTCAAAAAGGGAAGAAATGTATCCTTTCTAAGAAGGAAAGCCCTCATGTCCCCTGTCTCTTTCCTTGTTCCTCATCAAAGCAATGTGTGCAAACTAAAATACTTTGTTCTACATGTTTATCATTCGTGGAGGATTCCTGATGAGTATTTATTGAAATTTTCTCACTGGCTGAAGCAAAGTGAAATCAGCAAAATCCAAATGTTCCAGGAGGAAATCCCGTTGACAGCATCTT
>NW_025137111.1:0-1200 GCF_004010195.1 Chiloscyllium plagiosum
TATCAGAAACTGAGAACATTGGACTGGAAAGTTACAACAGTAGATCAGAATCTGAGAATGTTATACTGGAATGTTACAACAATGGATCAGAATCTGAGAACATTCGACTGGACAGTTCCAAAAGTGGATCAGAATCTGAGAACATTCGACTGGACAGTTCCAAAAGTGGATCAAAATCTGAGAACATTCGACTGGACAGTTCCAACAGTGGATCAGAATCTGAGAACATTCGACTGGAATGTTCCAACAATGGACAGGAGGTTATCCTATTATGTTTGGATTCTTTCCACATTTTATTGGTGACCGTTAACATCACGGATCAAATATGCACTTTACATTATTCGATGTTTTTATTATCCTATCCTGGCTATTGTCGGTGTCCCTGGTAAGTTTCACTGTCGATATATTATTTGCATTAACCATGTGCGAATATATTACTGTTCTTTTCATTTACTCTACTCTGTAAGTATTCACGGTGCAAACCACAACAAACAACAGTGAACTTGTTCATTCTTTCTCTCCTTTAGTTCTGGCACTGGACCTTGTTGGTTGACCTACTCACTTTCAGGTATGAACCAGGGTTCATTGCATCACTGCGCTTTCTATTTAAATATTGAAAGCTTGGAGGTCACTGTCTTCTGTTCTGGATGCAAACTCCATTTCCTTCCTCTGACTCCATCTCATATCTGGCCAATAAATGAGGCTGAAACAGACAAGTCACAACTACGGTGATCCCTTTGTCCACAAGCTGATTACTGACACCATATCCTGACCATTCTTAATTTTAACTATTGACAACTGCAGAATATACTTCACTGGTTCATCCCATCTGCTGTTTGAACCTTCAGCTATGAAACACAATCTTAATAAAGCCAATAATCTGCTGTTGATTAACCAAATCTGAGTCGGTATTCCATGGCTTGTATCTAAAGGCAGACCAAAATCCCATCATTCCTGTACGGATTGCTTTATATTGTTGTTGGGTCTGGCAATGCCTTTACTTTAATATTAGAGGAGAAAGTGAGGTCTGCAGATGCTGGAGATCAAAGTTGAAACTTTATTGCTGGAACAGCACAGCAGGTCAGGCAGCATCCAGGGAACAGGAGATTCGACGTTTCGGGCACAGGCCAATATTCACAAGCATGTTGTCACCTCTGTCTATAACATGGTCCTCAGTCTCCCTCGTTTAATGACACAAAA
>NW_025137112.1:0-940 GCF_004010195.1 Chiloscyllium plagiosum
TTCTTCTGTCCATGCCCAGCAGACTGTAAAGTCGAATCCCTCCTCTTAGAGTCATAGAGATTTACAGCATGGAAACAAACCCTTTGGTCCAACCCGTCCATGCCGACCAGATATCCCAATCTAATCTAGTCCCACCCGTCAGCACCCGACCCATATTCCTCCAAACCCTTCCTATTCATATACCCATCCAAATGCCTCTTAAATGTTGTAATTGGACCAGCCTCCACCATGTCCTCTGGCAGCTCATTCTATACACGTACCACCCTCTGTGGGAAATCGCTGGCCCTTAGGTCTCTTTTATATCTTTCCCCTCTCACCCCAAACCTATGCCCTCTAGTTCTGAACTCCCTGACCCCAGGGAAAAGACTTTGTCTATTTATCCTATCCATGCCCTTCATAATTTTGTAAACCTCTATAAGGTCACCCCTTAGCCTCCGACGCTCCAGGGAAAACAGCCCCAGGCCTGTTCAGCCTCTCCCTGTAGCTCAAATCCTCCAACCCTGGCAACATCCTTGTAAATCTTTTCTGAACCGTTTCAAGTTTCACAACATCTTTCACTCTTGTCAGGTGGTTGTAAAGGATCATGACTAGCAGCATTCTTAAACAGTATACCTGGCATATTAGAGGGATCCATCCGCCAATTAGAACAAAAAAAAAGTGTTAGCGAGTTTTGAGAAGATGTGTAGCTCAGGTTGAGGTTCTGGATGTAAGTTTGCTCGCTGAGCTGGAAGGTTCGTTTCAGACGTTTCCTCCCGATACTAGGCAACATTGTCAGTGAGCCTCCGTGAAGCACTGGTGAACAGTGAAGGTGTTGCCGAGCCTCAGAAAGAAGAGGGTGGATGTTGCCCTGTTGCAGGAGACTCACCTTAAATGACAAGGAACACTTCAGCAAGGCAGGTTTGATTGGGGGGGGGGGGGGGCTTTTCCCATCCTTTCACAC